>NW_024610437.1:0-68037 GCF_016920785.2 Ixodes scapularis
CAGCGTAGATTTCTTAAAATGAAAAGTATTGCCTGTGCTGGACCTGCTGAGGTCGCGAAATGTTGCAGAAGTCTGAATATACCCAGAGTCTTTCGTTTTAGGGTTTTATATTTTTTTTAATCGGGGCAAAAGAGGGGGGGGGGGGGGGGGGGGGGGAGCAAAAGTGGGGTGCTTTATTCCGAGCTGGTAATCAGAAAGAAATCATTTTCTTCCTGATAATGTTGAAATTCAGGGTTTTCAATTAAGTAGTTAGAAATGAATATCTATAAATAATTGCAAGCATGGCGCCTCCCATGAGTGCATGCACGTTCAGCTTGCGCGTGAACATAGCTTTGGCAAGCTTGTCCGCATGAGCAAAGACATGACGGGAGCTGTTTAAGAAAAAAAGAATGTTTTTGCAATGAGGTTATTAAAGTGTGGAAAACACATTCTAACATGATATGAGACATGGCCCCCTCTAAGCGTTTTAGCTGAAGGGCCGGATTAAGGGTCAGACACAGTTTTGAGGGTGGGGAAATAAATAGGAGAATATAAATAATGAAATACTAAATAAACTGATCTAAATGAACACTTAAAGGGAAGTTAAAGCGGTTCTGTATGTGAGTAAAAACACTAAAATCGTCTTTAGTTGGCTTCCAGGATCAGGAATATCACGATGATTTTTCAATTTGGAGCACGGAGGCTGCGGAAAATAATTTTCAAAGTGTCACTGAAGCCACTCCTTCCAGGTGCGTTACGCCATAAAAGGAGTATGGCAAGCTTTTCTCCACACGCCCACACGAGCGACGCGCGCTTGGCGGCCGAAATATCATTTCATGACGTAACGACTGGTTGGAGGTTTTTCGTTTTTTTTTTTGCTTTTAGATACGCCGTAGAGGAAAACGAACGTGATATTCCGATTCACGGGATAAAAATACTCTAGAATTCATCTCTAACCTAGAGCTAAAATTGAAGGGGAAAAAAATAATAACGTGAGTATATGAATATACGAATTTTCGAGTAGTAGTTTCGAATAATATGCTATTCGATATTCGCTTCGAGATGAACTGCGATATTAGTACTTCCGAAGTGTCGATCGTAGCGGGTGAGCTACGCTGAGTGCGCTTTTTACGGAGCAACTGTGCACTGCGGGGAAGCAATGCCTGCAGAGCCCGCGGGATCCGCCGGTATTGCTTCCCCGCAGTGCATGCCTGGGGAGAAGCGCGCTTAGCGGGGGTATCCGACCGCAGCAACGATGTCTTGACAATCCGCATTCATAATTCTCGCATTTTTTTCCATTTTTGTTAAATGTAAAATTGGTATAAAATTGTTATGTGGCAAACAGACTTAGAAATCCCATTAATTGGGTCAGCTGCAACAAATTTGATGTTTACATGCCGCAGTTCATAAATATAGTTACCTAGTATTATTTTAAAATTAATTGAGTTTAGAAGTGGACAAGTAATTAGGAAAAACATTCACGAGTTAAGCTGAATTTTCGCTTAATCATGGTGCACGGTAGTGAGAAGCTCGGAGAAACTATTTGATATTCGATTCGTAGAATATTCGGACAAATCCACTATTCACTTCGAGCTCAAAATGCATTATTCGCACATGCCTAATACTTAATTTTAATATCAGTGTGTTGCTACTTATGTCATTACAAAATATTTGTGACCCAGAAAACTTACTTGGCATAAATCAAAGCGCATAAGTACTTTGGTATATTAACACAGAGCAGAAGGCTAATGAGAATGGTAGATCAGACAATATGCAATGGTTATGACACGTGACACTAAACATCATATACATGAGAATACAAAAACAATTAACATAGTTACACAGTCATTAAACAGCGGACTACGAATAACAATGCTGGTGATGACAATGCACAATAAATAATAAGGCGAGGAGCCCCTTTTTTATGCAGTTTTTTTCTAATTCTTTTTTGATACATTAATTTGCGCTTTTGATATGCGTCGGAACGCACTCTCTTTCTTCCTTTCTTTAGGCGCGTTTCGTTTTAAATTGGCGGCTGCGGGCCGGGCGTCACTGGAAAGACCGTGGCCGACCGCGGGCCGGGGTTTGGAGACCCTTGATATAAGAGGTCAATTGGTCTTTTCGATTTTTTATGAAGCATTGTTCTTTACATATAATCATCTGCATGCGTGGCATCTTGGTCTCCATCTCATGTATGCCTGTCCGGTCTTTGGAGATATCTGAATTGAGAGATCGCTCTCTCAACATCACAGCTCTTACAATGCACTCTTTTTTTTTTTTTTTGCTGGTCAAAATGGAAGGAAAAAAGGACAAAGGATAAGTTGCAATGGTCAGACAAACAACATTTTATGGCGCGTTTATACTTACGGATACGCGCAGGCGGAAAGTGAATTTTGTAGCCGAGTGGCGAAATCGACCCGTCGCTGACGGAAAATCTGGATCAGCCTGGGACCGCCCGCGAATCCCCGCATGGGTAAATGCGCCATTAAAGGTGTACTTCGACGGCCACACCCTCTTCCCGAGAATCTCTTTTGCGTGTCCCAGAAGTCGCTATTGTCCCCCTACAAGGTTATAGAGGATTAACCGGTCACTCCAAATTCGTAGAAAAGCAGCCGCTTCGGTGACTGGAACGACTAGGCTATCCTCTCGACGTCAGCCTCGCCGTAGCTTTGCTCGTCCCGAGACGAACTACGTCACGATTGCGTTGGATGTCACGTGCTTTCCGCTGGCCGTTCTCCGAGCGCTTGGCCGTTTATAACGAAAAATGCGGCCACCAGGTTGACAATACAAACGTGCGATTGTCATTTACGGACATTGGTGATCATATTCAACCTATTTTTGAACACGACGGGTATATATCAAATTTCGTTGAAGCATCTGTCACTCCAGTTCAATGGTGACATGATCTAACATTGTTTCTGAGTTCCGGAGCTAGCGTACGTGTTCCTACCAACTTTTTGTTTCATAAAAAAATATTTCCGGGGCAAAGTAATTCTGAAAATGGTATAAAAGTAAATTTTATAAATTCAAATAAAAATTAAGATTAACCCGATTTAAAAAAAAAATGTTCGGGATGTAAGTATTGGAAAATATCGAGTTTCTTTTTTTCTCGTTTTCCATTCGTTTCTTGTTGCAGTATAAGGTACACTGTTAGAAAATTGCATCAATCTACGTGGAAAAATCGAATAGAACATGTCCCGTTTTCTGGAAATGCATACAATGTGTTGTTTGCTTTCAAAAACGGGAATTGTACCATATGCATTGAAATGTGCTATTTAGGCATTAAGTATGAGCTTATCCGTATAAATAAAAAAAAACCTTACAAGACTACAGTTTATAGTCGGTTCAACTGGTATAAGCGAATTGAACGCGCCCAAAAGTGCCGGATATCCAGCAATTTTTATGGAACTCTATCAGACCGCGGAAGTACAGTGCCCGTGAGCCGTGTTACGCCGCGAGCAGGAAGACATCTCTCACCCGCGCATGCGCAAGCCGCTGCCGGCCGGCGTGGGCCCGTGAGCTGCGGAGTGCTGCTGCCCGTTCGGAAGGCGAGTTCGACGTCGTTATCGCGTCGTCAGAGGCGTTCAGCGGTGCGTAGACGGCTTTGTTTTCCAAGGTACGTATACTTTGAGTTGTTCCTAACGCAGTGTTATTTTACTATCTCTAAGGGTGTCGTATATTCCAAGTTCGGGATGCCCAGCGTGTAGCGTCTCGTCTTCCCAGCTGCATAAAGCTGAGCCTTTTATAGTTCCTGATTCGGGGCGGCATACGGCCCGACCCTACTTAGTATTGATGGTATGCTGCGCTGCGTAGTTACGCGGAAAAAAACTGGAGAAATGAAGTTAATGCAGAAGGACAGACAAAAACATGCATGAATTGGCGCAGACTAACAACTGTTTAATTTCTTTCTCTTCTTTCTCCCCCGACCCGTATTTCCGAAATTGCGGCTAAGAAAACGAATGGTTGATGTTTTGAATTTGTTGGCTTCTGAACTTGATGGTGTTTGCTGTAGCTGCCTCTTTGATATACGAACTGGATGGTGTGTTTTTGTAGCGTTTACCTGGGGCCTGATCAGTCTTGTACACATTACTAAAAAAAAGTAATCGATTACAATTACTATTACTCTTGGCTAAAAAGTATTCGATTAGATTACTTGATTACTCGACGGCAAAAGTAATTGGACATTACTTAAAGAAGTAATCGTTACTTTTCCGATTACTTTATTGCGTGAAGACACATCTGTAGCGCTCATAACAATGAGCTACTTCCAACCTATATTTCACATTTGCGCAAGTATTGAAGAAAAACTGGCTACCCCTTCGTGGTCGTTGCACCTCCACAAAGCGGACAGAAGCATATAATTCGTTTGAAGACGTTTAATGATTTGGGCGTTCGCCAGTGTGTGTGTGTGGGGGGGGGGGGGGGGGGGGGGGGGGGGGGCGGGGCGGAGCGGAGGGGCTTCTAGATCTTGTTAAGCTTGAGCAAGGGTTGTCGCTGAAAGTTTGCGTCGCTCATTTTATTATTCACATGTGGATGAGCTCGCATGTTATACAAAAGAGCAGCAGCTCTAGGATTTGAGACAAATCATATGTAGTATCCATTAGCGGAAGAGATCGCCCCGACCACTTCTCAACTCGAAACATTGCTTGTCACAAAGACCACGTAGGGGAAATGGGAAAATATTTCAACTGCCTTTGTTATAATTTGCATCCGCTTTAGGCATTCTACGGTTCTGGTTCTCCTACAGGCTGCGAGTAGGTCTAAGCAGGATTTTTTTATTTTTTTTTTATTTCTGTGTGTGTAGGCGTGAGGGGGCTAGTTTGAACAAAGGACTCACAAAGCTACATTCTGCTTCCTCAAACTTCGCCCTGAAAGGCCTTTGTCACGCACTGTGGCTTCCCTGGGGCTTTCCACTCCCAGTCCCAGCTGGAAAAAAAAAAAAAAAACGGACATTCCACAGGAACTTTACATAGAAAGAGATTGACCTCGTTTCCTACAGCTCCGCAAAAATCTTTCTTTTTTTCTGTTCGAAAAAAAAAAAAAAGCTAATTTTATTTTTGTCATATCATAAAAAAAAGGCGTGTGCCCGGGGGGTCCCGTGGACAAATTGTAACGGTTACAAGTAATTTTATTACTTCAAAAAGTAATCAGATTACTCTTGTGATTACTGCCTAATAAAAGTAATCAACTGATTACAAAATTACTCCAAAAAGTAATCGATTACAAGTAATTTGATTACTTGTAATGCGTACGGTACAAGTCTGGGCCTGATGTTTGCTCCGACAAGTTTGGTATCTTATTGAGTAGATCTATTTCTTCTTGTCGCAAAGCTAGTGATGGCTCACTGACGCACGCTCCGTGTCTACCCGAGGCCATGTGAAAAGCCTCGATTATTTCACGCTTTGTTCTGTCCTTTGATCTGGCCAAGATGGAAGTAGTGTCAAAAAGAGCTTTGCAGTTGCATTTTGAACAATGCGCTGCAAGGTTGCCAGGTGCTTGCAGTTGCCCGCATGCATGGTTGTGCTCCCTTAGTCTGTCGTTAAGGCATCTCCCAGTCTGCCCGACGTAGGGTCTTTCACACGACAGTGGTATTTTGTATACCACACCTTCGACTCATTCAACAAATTTGCTCCTGTGTTTCACTTGACACAGTGCCTTGCTGTTAGTCTCGTCCACTTCATTGTTGACCTTCCTGCATAATCCTTTGAGCCTGAAAGGGGCAGATAGTGACACTCTGACTTCGTACCTTGCGGCGATGTTTTTTATCCTGTGTGAAAAATTGTGTATAGACCTTTTCACCCTCCGCCGCATGGGCGCTGCCATCTTGGAATCACGTGATGCGGCCGCCATTAGGTTGCTTCAACTTGTTGCTCCGCTCTCCCGTCCGCGCCCGGGCGGATGCGTTGAATTCGTGTTTTTCGTCACGTTGCACCGCGTCTCTTGCCCTACTCCGTAAAGTGTCGTCCGATACTTATACTTACCATGCAATTGCATTACATCAATACGCGCGCAACTTTTGTAGTTGATTTTGTAACACGTTTTGAATATTTTTTACCGTCGGCGTGCGGGAGACGTGTGAAAGGTTTTATAGGAACAGGAATCAGCGTTAGCACTTGCGCACATTGAATACATATATGACTTGAAGAGAGCCTCGAGGGTTCAAATACCAATAACTTGTGAGAACTGAGGTTTGGTTGCTAATAAGGGCGGAACATTTACAATAGGAAGCCCAATGTTTTTATATATATGAGTGCGCATTGGTGTCAAGGAAGAAAACAAAAACACTCCGCGTAATTAGCCACGTGTTTTTCCTGAAAACATGGTAGTTCCAACATATCGAAAACAGTTTCTTTTGATTACACTAGGGAACTAGTGGACAAGGCGCGGGAACAAACATTTAGTTTGAATTATTTTTTATGCTAGAAATAATGGTACCTTAACATTAGGCAACTTGTTTGTTCGCAATATCACACCTATATTTGTTTTACGTTCTTAATCGCATGTGTGATTCGCTTTGTCGGTTTATTTATGAATTCCACGGAATTGTGTATCGTGCTTGGTCCCATGTCCATAGTTTTTCAGTTGCTTAAGTCATATTTAATATAATCATGCAGTTTCAATTAATTTATTTGAACACAAATATTTGAACTCCCCGCGTAAGAAACTGTCACAGACAGTTTGATAGTGCCTATGGTTCATAAAATGTGACGCTGAAAAGAATCCTTCTGCATGAAAATCACCCGAGTGCAGCCGGTTGTCGACGGCGAATAGGGAGTTATTTTCAGTAGATGGCGACGTCAAAATGTGCAAAGCGCATCGTTTCAAATCAGTGAACAGCTTTCTACACAGAGTGGCGCCTGGCGTTCGACATCAGCCACACTTATCGGAGATAATTTCTTTTGCACTCTTCAATTTCATTCGGCAAATTTTGCGGAAGATGAATATCAGACTTTATTTGAAGTCTGGCATTCACTTATCTTACCATTCTGATACCTTGAGAACGTCGTAAGCAAATGTCCATATAACAAAAAGTTTATTTCATAAGGCCAATATTTTGAAATGCTGTAAATGAGCACTTTAGTTAAAGAAATTTTCTAGTCAGCCTAGGCTGGTCTATCAAAATATCTTTCGAGCGCTTAATTTCTTCAAATAGAACAGGCCGAGACATTATCACTTTTTTATATTATCTACGTGATTATATTAAACTTTTCTAGTCATTATAAAAGACGTTTCCAGTCTCGAAGTTAGAAAAGGTTGGTGTACGGAAACCAAACATCGAACAGTAAACTCGTCAGTTCATCTGTTCTTGGTGATTCAGCAGATTGTTAATCATGTTGTCGACCTGATTTTTCCCTAAGCACTCATGCAATATAGTCTGTTGCAATATAAGATGATCACTTCAATATATGACTTGAGCGCGAGCTTTCTACTTCCGTACCGCTCGGTGCCCGCACAGCCAAAGCACGGCAGCAGGCAGCGGACGCACGCTGCAGGCGGAGCTTGTCCTGCTCTTTATTTTTTTTTTCTTGAAATTAGTGTCCGCGGGTACGGCCGTGGACAATGATACTTTTCCCTGTGCATCAGCGCAGTTGTTTCACCGCCGAATCTGGCCGAAATTAATGATGGACGGAATCAGACGCATATAGTGTTAGTAAAAAAAAGATCGCAATTTAGGCTCGAAACCACTTCGTGTTTGGCCAAGTGGCTCAATACTATTGTTTCATTCGCTGTGGGCAACTAAAAAAAAAATCATATCGCAAAATTATTCGAAAGTGGCATGAAACAGCATCACAATCGCGTGTACGTTGAAACCGAAACCGACCAAATTGAAGCAACCTAATGGCGCCGAATGCGCCAGCGCCCTCTGCCCGCCGGTCAGGCAACTACTGAAATGAAAAGGTCTATATATGGCAGTACCACCATTGGTCTTTTGTCCAAGATCTTCTCCTTGGTTTTGCACTTTCCTGTGAGTGTGGAAATACATTTTTCTGCGACAGCTACCAGTATGGGTTCAGGATAATCGCTTCCGTGTAGTCTGCTTGTCTGCCTCTGTAAACTTTCTGAGACTTTATGGTGACACGATTTTTGAATTGCTCGCCACATGCATCCTGAGGCAACACTCCTCTTTACTAACTTTGTGTGTCCAGAATCATACGGCAGAATTCGTTTTTTTCCTCTAGTTTTGTACATCCAGCATGTGTGTCTGTAATCGAAAGCCATGTGGATGTCCAAGAACTGAAGGCTGCTTTTCTCAGGTAACTCAAAAGTAAAATCCAGTCCTCTGTGCGCTTCTCGAAACTTCTCCATGATGTACAGGGGGAACAGCGCACCCGCAGAACAGTCATTCAAATCAACATACACACAAAAGAAAGAAACACTTACTCAGCGCTGACTGACAACTCTCTATATTTACACTTTTTCTTCTTCTATTTGTGCTATATGCAAGGGCCGGGGAGAATAACTGGTCTTTTTTTCTTTTCTTTCGATATGATGCTAAATAGTGAACTAAATTGAAATTAATGTAAAGCTAGGTAGTCTAATTCTTTTTGTGACAAGGTTAAAGACGGAGTACTAACGCATGTGCCGTTATGTTTCGCAATGTTCTCTGCCTCGATAATTTCTCTTGTGAGCTTGTTATGATGCTTGCCAAGCACGCCGCAGTTACTCAGCTGCACTGAGCACCATGATCTTTGAACATACCTTGTCTGTTAGTTCGTGTATTGGAAAACACACCAAAAAATCGTCTACATATCTAAAGCACTTGCTGACTCCATTTTTCTGGAAAAACCCCTGTAGTTCTCTATTTCCTTTTGCCATGTACAGGTGGTACTGCCATATATACACAATGTTTCACTCAGGATAAAAAACATCGCCGCAAGGTACGAAGTCAGAGTGTCACTATCTGCCCCTTTCAGGCTCAAAGGATTATGCAGGAAGGTCAACAATGAAGTGGACGAGACTAACAGCAAGGCACTGTGTCAAGTGAAACACAGGAGCAAATTTGTTGAATGTGTCGAAGGTGTGCTATACAAAATACCACTGTCGTGTGGAAGATCTTACGTCCGGCAGACTGGAAGATGTCTTAACGAGAGACTAAAGGCCCGTTCACACGATGCATTTTTCTCGCGCATCTAGTGTCGCGAAACGTAGTTTCGCGAAATGGTTGCGCCGTCTGAACGAGTCCGAAAAGGACGCGCGCATCTAAAAAAGGTTGCGCGCACACCTCGCTTCTGGAGCGATCTTTTGCTGAAACTTTGCCGAATCCTGTCAATCACTCTGAGGGCGCCGCCAATGGCCGCTCAGAAACGCTCTCACGTGGCCTTTGAGGGGGGAGCGAGCTGTTTGAGAAGACCACTTCACTGCCGGTGTTGTGGCCGAGCCAAATCTGAAAAAAACCGAAACCACGAACGATGGATACTGCCGGCGCTTCCGCGAGCACGTCAAGCACCACTGAAGGAAAAGTGAGTAGCATATCGGAAAAAAAATCCAGCGATGGACGAAGACGTAATTCGTGATGATGACAATTCGCGTCTATTTTTAGTCATAATTAAGAAATAAAACCTTGAGACCAGGAAACAAAAAGGGACGTACACAGTACCGTCTCAAAACCAGCACAGCGTACAGCTCTCATTTACTTCCACAACAGTCTTCTTCTTTGTCAACCTCCATCCAAATTATACATATTCAACAGTAAATATAGTAAATGGCAGTAAATGACAATTCAACTAGTAAATGACAATTTAAGAGTAAATTAAGTAAATGAAAGTAAATGACACGACGCTGAATGGCTAATGGTGATGATGATGATGTTGGCTTTCAACTGAAGCGCCACTTTATGGTCAACACCGAAACTATTTTCGCGAGTCTGAACGTCATCGTTGTTGCACGTGAAGGGGTACGTGTGAACGAGCACATTTCGCGAAACTTGAGTGTCGCGAAACTGTTGCGCGCCAAAAAGATGCCTCGTGTGAACAGACCTTAAGGGAGCACAACCATGCATGCGGACAACTGCAAGCACCTGGCAACCTTGCAGCGCATTGTTCAAAATGCAACTGCAAAGCTCTCCTTGACACTACTCCCATTTTGGCCAGATCAAAGGACAGAACAAAGCGTGAAATAATCGAGGCTTTTCACATGGCCTCGGGTAGACACGGAGCGTACGTCAGTGAGCCATCACTAGCTTTGCGACAAGAAGAAATAGATCTACTCAATAAGATACCAAACTTGTCGGAGCAAACATCAGGCCCCAGGTAAACGCTACAAAAAACACACCATCCAGTTCGTATATCAAAGAGGCAGCTACAGCAAACACCATCAAGTTCAGAAGCCAACAAATTCAAAACATCAACCATTCGTTTTCTTAGCCGCAATTTTGGAAATACGGGTCGGGGGAGAAAAAAGAGGAAGAAATTAAACAGTTGTTAGTCTGCGCCAATTCATGCATGTTTTTGTCTGTCCTTCTGCATTAACTTCATTTCTCCAGTTTTTTTCCGCGTAACTACGCAGCGCAGCATACCATCAATGTAAAACCAACTAGCCCAACTCCAAGCATTCATTATTCCTACTTAGTAGTTGAACACTAGGAGGGCACAGTTTTCGCAGTACTCCCGCATTATTATGCCAAGCCGCTGTCAACACGCGTGCTTCAGCGCGTCGAATTAAACTTCTTTCGCCGCCAAGTTCAACCTCACATGGTTCAAAGTTTAGCGCTTGATCGAAGAGGGGGATGGGGCAATTGGAGGATGAGGGAAGATTGGAATAGAAGGCGTGAACATTGGTCAGTTATGTTTTAAGGAACGAAGTATTTTCATAAGGTTGAAAGCGTAATATATTCACAATAGAGCGTTTGAGAAACGGAGCTTGTTTTTAACTTTCTTTTTTTAAATGCGTCTGAAAGCATAATGAAGCACTGCGTTCCTCTGCTACTCGACCGTGTGAGCGATCATGGCAGCTTGCTAAATATGCGGTGAAATAAGGGTGGCACCTGCTTGATGCAGAGAAATAGTGCAGGCTTTTGCATCTTAGGAATAGTAACGCATTATCGTGCTATATTTTGAGTCGCCCAGTAAACTTATCCGCGCTGAGCCAGTAATCAATCATCGTCGTGGTAATACTCGTGTGCGTGCCGCGTATGCTCCGGGCGTTTTGCGTACTCAATTAATGCCATTTTTTCAGGACTGATATTTCCTAAATAACTTGAGCTTCTGATAAACGAATTTACTTCGAAATTACCCCGGTCGAGTTGAAACCTTTATTGTAATAGGTGGTATTCACTGGACGCCACATCGGAGCTCTCTGAACGCTGCGCATGCTCAGAGTGAACTCCCGCTTATGGCCTGAGGACACCCTTTTTATGTAGAGTAATGCTACATGCACGACGTCGTGCAGCTCAACCAGAAGTGGCTGTACGCACGACGCGCGTTGATGTTCTTTGATTGGACGACCCGAATCGTGGCCATAGTGGCAGAGCTTCGCTCTACCAATAAAAATACTGCAGAGCCCCCCAAACAAATATTTTCGCCCCATCATGACCTAACCAACCTCGCAATTCACGAGCTTGCTCGTGAATATGCGACATGCTCGTGAATTGTAATTGGGTTTTAAATGTCAAGATCACTTTTTTTTTTTTTTTGAGGATTGGATTTGACTTGTTTTCATCGCTTATCAAGTTCATTCACCTCAACGGAGTGCGATTTCTCCTTGTGATTTAAAGGAAAATACTGTATATATCACCGGAATAAAGCGATAAAACTCGTGGATATATATGTTAACCGGAAGAAACTTAGAATCTCCTCCCCAGATAAAAACTGAAAAGGTGTGCCATGTTTGAAAAAAAATATAACTCCCGAAGTCCTAGGTATTAATGCTCTCAAACACAGTTAAAATCATAAACGTTCGGTTCAGCGTTCCTTTATGACTAAAAAAATCGACTTTTTTTCAGGCAAAAGCATCTTCGACTGCCACTGGATGGCACCAGGTGCTTCGAAGGAGTCAACTTCCTCTCTGCCATGAAGCTGATGTACGCCACATACCTAAAGTACCCTGTTGAGCTGCTAGCAGCGTTGAAGTTCGTTTAGAGGTAACTATAGATGTGCCTTTCAGTTATAAAAATGTGCGCTGTGAATTTCCTTTGTAAAAATGTATCGTATGGACAGTTCTAATTCCTTCAGGTGGTAGAATTGTCTAGTGGATATTGCATTTCATGAAGAAATAAATAGGAATTTTTTTTTGTCTGGGAAGCAGCAATAACTGCTAAATATTTTTTGACAGCATTAATGACATAATAGGCCGTTAGCAATAAATTATGTAGCTAATCTGTTATCGTGTCCTTGCCAACATCCTAAGCAGTTTGGCATTCTTTTGAATGATGGTGTGCTCTTCAACGTATTTCCGGCAAAGCCAATTTGGCTCAAAATTAGAAATTTCGAAGACTGTAATCGACTTATTTTTCGCAAGAACCTAATTTTCGCAAATCGCCTACAATTTGAAAAAAAAAGGTCCCGCGAACAATTCTGGTAAAATGTAAACACATTGGAAACTATATTGAGGTCCCACCGCATCGTGAAAATTAGAACCCGAAAATTATTCCAAAACTTCAACTTTGACCTCAATCGGGAAATATTGAGCCCTCGAAACATATTTCGTTTACATTATATAATATGGTACAAGTCAAAAAAGTTCAAATTCTGTTTTCATTTGGCAATGTGCAATGTTTCCGAAACTTATAGGAACACACCAACTGTTCATTACCTCATAAAAGTGCTAACTTGTCGGTGGCCAAACGACAACTATAACATGTTGCTTAATGCAACAATTTTGTGCGCTACGTCATGGATTGATGTAATCTCCAGAGGTAATACAGTAGCGTGTTCCTTTGGTGAGCACTGTACATATACAGGGCGTTTTTTTTTTTTTTTATTCTTACAGATTTGTTTAAAGAAAGCCATGAAAGCTACACTTATTCGGTTTCTGCAAGTGAGTTCTACGCCAATGGGGACATTATGTGGGTGGCTAATCTTTGCGATTAGTCGGCTAATTAATTAAAATTTGTTAAATAACTTTTTAATTAGTGAAAATAGACATATGGTTCCAATTAGAAACTTGCTGAGCGTTATCGAAAACCACTAAATCAGTCATTTTTAGAAAGACTTTCAGCGCGTGAGAAGCGTAGTAGTGCATTTAAGTTACAACTCGTGGAGCACATACAAAGCTAGCTGTCGCGGTAAGGCGCCTGTGCGATTTTTCTGTCTCTTATTTAGCCCCAGCCTTGTACCTGCTCCACTAGTAGCTTCAGCGCACTGTTGCTCTTTTCACGCGCTCAAAGTATTTCTAAAAATTACTGATTTAGGGGTTTTGGACGACGCTCAGCAAATTTCTAATTGGAACCATATGACTATTTTCAGTAATTAAAAAGTTAATTAACGAATTTTAATTAATTATCCGACTTATCGCGAAGATTAACCACCCCCAAATGCCCCCTGGGCGTATAACTCACTCGCACAAATCGGATAAGTGTAGCTTTCATGGCTTTTTTTTTTTTTAAACAAATCTGTAAGAAAAAAAAAACAAAAACGCTTGGTGTAGCAGGCGCATAACGATTCCTCAAACGTATTGCAGTATTCCCATGTAGATATTAAGGGTTTCATTCAGCTTGGTCACACTTTCGCTGAGGCATTGTCAATTACATTAAACAAAGTGTCTAACTTTCGGCAGCAATTCGGAAAGAAATATGTTTTGTAGAGCAGAATATTAGCGTTAGCTTATGTGTTCGTTTGGCACGTTCAACAGCAACCTGGAACATGTTGTACCATGTTTTTGTTGAAACTTCGAACTAAGAAAGGCAAAGGCCTGATGTTAACGTGCTGCTTTCTAGACACCCTTATTCACAATTCGCTTGAAAATATTCGTTGCTCATATTAATTGGATGTGCTGCAGTAACTGCGTGACCTCCTTGGGAGGACCGTTTCTCTGTAAGTCATATTATTATGTTGCAATATAATGAAAGAATCAGGATGAATCTGGTATTCAGATACATTGTCATATAGAACCAATACTAGAACTTGTGCATCCTACGGAGCATGCAACTTATATTTTAATCCGCCTTAGTATCGATCGGCTTCAAATACATGAGCCCTTGTGCTGCAGGGGCACACGAATATACCTGCGACCGGGCTATGCTTATCAGTTAGAATAACTAATATGAACCAAAAGACATGAATGTTCAGCATTCTAATAATGGGTGTATCTCAAAACGTCCCATTCGCATTTGAACCTTGCACATTTCGTCCTATTATCATTTGGTCCTTCTCGTTTGAACCTTCTCATAAGATCCGAATCTTGTTTTTCGCAACTGGACCCATTCTCATTTTGTCCGTTCGCCCTACGACCGAATGGCATTACTTCGGCATGCTTCTAACGTTGTTATGCTTTCGTGGCTTTGTTGACGAGCCTTACCTTGCTTGGGCCCCCAACATACCATTAGGTATATGTTATGTGTAGAGGTGCGCACTGAGAATCGTACAATGACGCGTCCTTCCCTTCCTCTAAGCAAACGAAAAAAAAAAAGCGATGAACTTTTATTTTGGAAACTTTGTTTGAACAGAAATAGCATACATATTAGCAGTGGTTCTCAACCATTGATGTTTCGCGGGCCCCTTGTAGAAAGGCGGAGATGATGGAGGACCCCGCTCGGGGTGAGGGGAATAGAAAGGTATAGGCTATCATGATAATGATTTAATAAATGAATATAACTAATTGCTAGTGTGAAGTAGACTTATCTCATTGACACACGCACGAGAGTACTCACCCAAAAATTGGAACGTTTCTTAACGACGTGAAGAAAGACAACTAATATTGTCGTGCTTGACTGATTAGACATGGCTTCGCCGACCCCTATAGATGTCTTCGCGACCCCCTTTTGAGAAACACTGCAATATAAAAGTGGTGGCATTGTCCTAGGTCGAGAGACCCCAAAAAACGTGACATTTTGGAATATGAGTTGGCTGCGATAAATAGTTGGTCTGTTTTATTGTCAGCTAGTAGCTTTTCACGACGATCTCGACGCACTGCTAAAATCCTTGGCAGAGAGAGTATGACTGTAGCGTGACACACACACACGCACGCACAAAATATATCAATGTACTTATTAATATAACCCCCCCCCCCCCAAAAAAAAAAAAAAAAACGATTTTCGTATAGAACGAGTCAAGTGCGACGGGTCAAAGCGAGATATTTTTGAGAATGGCTGTTTTGAAAAGGGCCAGGTGAAAAGGGCGAAACGAGAACGGACTCAAATGAGGAGGGTTGAAATGCGAAGGACGAAACGGGAAAGGACCAAATGCGCCAGGTCCAAGAGAGAAGATTTTTTTGAGAATGGTTGTTTTGAGAAGGGCCAAGTGAGAAGGGCGAAACGAGAACGGGCTCAAATGATAACCTCCCTCTAATAATAACCAGAATATTCTGCTTAAGCACTCCAGGCAAGTTTTTTTTGTAATATTGCATTTACTGGTACTGTGAATTCCTTTTTTTAACCGAAGTATCGTTGGGTACAACTTTACTAGACAGGCAAGCTGGTTAATATGACATTCTACAAACCGAGATGGAGGCTTCGAAGACATACGTTTCAATTGAGATGGATGTGTTCGTCCTTCTTTGTAGCCTCCGTCTCGGGTTGTAGAATGTTTTAGCGTTGTGTGCTGACACAAGATCCGAAATGTGTCCAGTTATTACTGAGAACTGATGCCAGTAAGCTGAATCGTTTTTTTTTGTTTTGTTTTTTTTTGTTTTTTTGTGTACAATCACAATTCGTCTTGATGCAAGGATCAGACTTGGAGGCTCATGGTGTCTGCACGGACTGTCCAAATTAAGGGCGTGTCTCGGCTTGAAAGTATACTATAGACGAGGTTTAGAATTTTTTCAGATTGGATTACTAACCGATAGAGAAGTTAAAGAAGGAGCCAGGAACTCCTTAGCTTCTGTTATACATCCTCCTCTAAGAAATCTCACCCATTATTTATGTTATCTTTTTTTCAGGCGACTTGTGGCAATGAACCCGCAGGAGGGGTCCCGGCAGTCGTCAAGAAAAGTTGCTCTGGTGCATCTGAAGGCGCAGGGAGCCCTCCAAAAGTTCTCGAAGTTCCAAAAGAAGTGGAAAAAAACTTCGGTGCTTGTTTAGATTAATCTTTCTTTTCTATTGTTAATATTACAATTTGTTGTATACGCCAAGATGGTTCTTTTCGAGATGTAGCATGTCAGCATAATTTTTGGTCACATTTTTTTAGGAGACTGCTCACTTTGATATTTTTTTTATGGCTGAGCTGCCCCCCAAAATATTTGCGACATGAACTGTGTTTTTTTTTATTGTGTATCTGCTCTAGTCATTTAAAAGAAAAATAAATGTAAATATTTTTGAAGCAGCAAACTGTTCAGTCTTCTTTGCAATGGGTCCGTTGCTATGGGTTGGAACCAAAAGGACCAAGCGTGAACTTAGTTTGATAACGATTTTTTTACAAATGTTTATCTGCCTTTATCCCCGTCACTGCATGTACAATGCTCTCTAAACTTGACGTAGCATGTGAACACTTTCTCATGGCATTCCTGGCTGTTCTATTGACTATATATGTCACAGATTCATTGTTCTGTTTTCAGGATAGTGCTCGCATTAGATACGACAGTTCAAATTTTCCATACATACAAGTTTGGGGAACATTTGCGCATTGCAGGTAATTTTATGTTGCGAAGACGTGCATCAAGTTGCGCCTGCAAACTGCCACGACATCCCTGTTTTGCATGTCGCATATCAACGTTTTCAAGGAGGAGCTTGGCATGTGACATACAAAGCCCGGATGTACTCATGAATAGCGGCAGTAACATAAAATGGGGCGAGTACTATCACAAACAAGGCTGAACTTTTTCCGTACGTACAAGAAATGTAACCTGTGTCGTTTTGGACGCATTGGAACATGTAATGTACTTCGTAAAAATGGTACATGTTCTGGCATGGCTTGCAACAGAACATGTGCTGCTGTGTGCCACAATGGTACATTTCCTGTAGCATACAGTACTTGTTCCGTGATGATGGTGTATGGAACTTGTTGTAGCTGCCCATACAGCAACAACATGTCCCGTACTAAAGAAGTATGGAACATGTTCTGTAGTCCTGTAATACAGGACATGTTGTGGCAACAAGGTTAGCATGTATGTGTCCCATATTTTGACAGGAGTTTTTCTAACAGTGTACACGGCAACAAGATAAAATGGTAAACGAAAGAATATATTCACAATGTTTCACGGAATATCGGCCAAATGTTTTACGTAAAAATTACGCATAGCACGGAAGCTCCACAAGTTTTTGATGGGAGCGAAACGTTAATTTTTACGAACCCAAGTGCTAATTATGTGACACTAATTAAAAACTTAGTTATGCGAAAAGCTACGTACCTCACTACGGCACCACTTGATTTTTTTCTTACGCGATGCTTAGTTTTCAACAAAAAAGTTTCTACAATGTCCGGTGAAATGTTACAGACTTCTGTGTCCAAGTCTGCAACTTTTCAACGAACATCGTCGAAAAGGAAGAAAAAAAAAAAGCAATGGACACTAGGTTTTCTTTTCTTTTGAGATCGTAGATTGCTGCACAGCATTTCAAGATCTCGAAGGGAAAGGAGGGCTAGCATTTGGTTGTTTTTCTTTCTCTTTTGACCTCTTCACTCGCTGAAATGTTCGCTCTTCACTCGATGAAATGTGTGCGTATCTAACAATTAGAACCTCCATTAGAGCCCGACATTCCACAGTTGTATGATTTCCTTCGTAGATTACGAGAAAAGGTTGGTACCAAAGGGTAAGGGCATCCCGTTAATCAGTCGAGAAAACCTCTCGCATTTGGCTGGTGCGAAATCAAGAACGATTGAATTATCAAAAATGGATGACGCCGAACTGAGGATTCCGCGTCGGTACATCGCGGTGTGCCAACGAAACTCACCAGACGGGAGGCTCGGACATCGCCGGTGGAATTCCGAACTGCTGCATTATGGTCAGCTTGACGTCTTCCTGTGGAGGAGGCGATCCCTTCTGGCTCTTCCACACCCAGACCACGGATGCCACCCCGAAAAGCAGCAGAAGCCACCGCTGCCGGCGCATCATCGGTGCCGTCAACTGGCAGCCGCCCGTCGCGATTTCGCCTTTCCCCGGACATTTCCGTCGACAAAAACGCCGCTTTGTTCGTTCGCTTCTTTGTCCCCTTTTCTGTGGTCGGAGCCCGTTGAATGGCCGCATCCGCTGCCATGCGGTAACCTAAAGGAAATGCTGACGAGCCACGTGCAGACCACAAGGAGCGCTGACGTCCTGCTAAACGCGTCGCATTGTTGACGTCCTGTTGGTGACTGGCTTCTTTTATTTCGGCAGCCACCCGCCACCTCTCGCTGGTATCGAAGCCATTACTGCTGTCATGTATACAAGGAGTTTGAATTTTTTTTTTTAAGTTTTGTATTTGCGATTGTTGTACTAAAGACCGAAGCAACCCCTAAATAACTCAGGGTGTCAAAAAAAAAGTAAGCTGCATTTTTTTTATAAAACACAAGAATAAGGGGTATACTCACGTCATGTACAGTCACAATCTTAAATGAAGCACGGGAAAATTTTTAATGAGGAAAAAATTTAAAACGTAATAGCACGATCGGGCAACGAGTTGTGTGAACCAAAGATATATAACAGAGATGTAATGTTCCATCGAGACAAATACACGAAATCAATGCCAGAACATGTATACTAGCACGTCGAGAAACCCCAAATATGTGGAGTAGGCTTAATGTTTGTACCCGTTTAGTGTAATTGTGACAATATGTTTGTTTAAAAGTAAAACCATTATTATTTTGTGACATAGTCGACTAAGGACTGTGAGTGATTAACATTCTTTTATAAAAAAAAAGATGGCCAGGCCATGCTGAAAAATCAGTAGCTTTGGTGTTTAGTCAGACGAGAGGGCCGACACTTCCCGGACGCGGTTCTGTCTCAGCCATCTAAAAGGGGGAGAAGTTGCGTATGTCAGCGCACGGCAGCTCGGAGCGCAAGCTCGCGCTGCAGCAGGGATCCTAGCACTATTCCCAATCCTGCCAAATGTTGCTTCTGCATGTTTCGATTTGTGGATGAGCATCCCACTGGCGCGTGATCGTTAAAGATCCCGGGTTAGCTGTGGTACAGCGCTGGCTAAATCTCTTCTCTATGACGGATATACCGGAGCCAGATTGGGGCTGACTAACTTCCCGCTGTCCTAACACACGGAGCATAATTCAGTTATGCAACAATTTTCCAGTGGTCAAGCTGTCCAGAGTCCAGAGAGTGGCCAAGCGTTGGATCTTGGCGCTGCTTGCAACCTTGTTTGGCAAAGTCAGTAATAAAACAAGAAATAGACAGTTGACAGTACTGCAGTTCTAATTTTGTTTATTATGATAACATAGATTTTAGTAACCGCTGCAAGTTTGTGTTCTGTCGATGAAATTTATCTTTAACATGCCCGGGTTTGGGGAAGACTGAAGGCACCGATTTCGTGTGCCACACCAGAACCTGAAAAGGAGAGCATTTCGGCTTAGTGCATTGACGTCACTATCCGATGTTATGTATGATTATGCTTGGAAATACGTGTAAATCTATATAGTACTTTATTCGAGCTCTTCACTGGAGCCTACGAACAGACACGAGGAACAAGGACACAATAACTACACGAACAGTGCACACGCGTCCACTAGCTTTCAAACATTCGTTTCTCGTTCGAGCATTGTCCCCTGTCACGGAACCTTCGAGTCAGGCACGCGTGACAGCTTTCCGGAATTCATTGGCCCTTCGAGACATCCCTAAATTACAAACGGTCGTTTTTTTTTTCTTTATTTTTATTACCTCGCAGGTGTTAACAAATCACGTTCGTTGAGCCTAATATAGGTTGCGGCTATAATGGATACATTTTGCTAGTTCGTGGTGTTCGGTTTGTCGGCGCTGGAACTATTTATTCTTCTAGAGCAATTAAAGTGGGACAAATAGGTTTGCTCGAATAAGCGGGAAGTGATGTGACTGACGCTTCGGAATACCACCAATCTGCAGTGCGTCTGGATGTGGGTGGTGTTGTTGTGTAACGGAGCATAACCGGCTGATACGTTAATCACCCGACGGAAGGTTGAGCTGTATTGTTTTGCGAGGAAGGGATCGACAATCCTCCGTTGTCTCGAAGTGCAGAGAGAATCTCCCGGGAATTTAAAGTTGTGGAAATGGCCAAATATATACTGTCCAAACATATTTCCATATCTTAAACGAAGCGGCCGTTAGTCGTGCTGTCCACGTACACTAACAGTTGTAGAATACATGTATATTTTTAATGAGCAAAGTTTACAATGCAGAGGCCACCTATTGTGCCCAGGAGACTGATCAGCCGTGGTCACATTGTTCATACGTCGTACAAACGACAGTCCGCAGACACTGCGTGAGAGTGTTACTTTCTTCTGTAGCGGTCACTTTGGTCATACAAAAACTGCCTGCATACCTATTCCAAGCATGTATGAAGCAATGGCATGCTTGTAAGATGCATGAGGCCTGTCCTCAGGTACTTATGGCACCATGGCTACAGCGGAACACCTTGCCTTTTGTGCGGTGTATCGAGCGGTGTGACTGGGGTTTTAGAGCTCGGCGATTTCGGTCACCGCAGAGATTTCACACTATCTACCCCGTGTCCCATATAGCGGCCAGGCTCTTTAAACCGACCGCAAAAAACGGTTTCTTAACCTATCGCGTTCTGATTTTGTACTGCGTTGGCCACGGGTGGTACATTTTTTCTATAAAATTTGCAAAGAGCGAAATTACCTGAGGAAAAATAAAAAAAGAAAAAGGCTTAACTCCTATGGAAAACGGAGCGAATCCACCGGTCTTCAAACCATAGGGCGCCCTATGGTTTGAAGACCGGTGGCTTCGCTAAATTTCTATAGGAGTTAAGACTTTTTTTTTTTTTTACTCTTTCCTAAGGTAAGTTTCCTCTTTGAAAATTTTATAGAAAAAATGCACCACTTGTGGCCAACGCTGTACAAAATTGGAACGCGATGGGTTAAGAAACCGGTTTTTTCGGTCCATTTAAAGGGCCTGGCCGCTATTTGGGACACGCGGCATATAGGGCTTTCATTTCTGCCGAGGCGTTGGATACAAGACCAGGTTGACCGCTGGAGCCGGATTCGGCTGTCATCACACTGAAGCACCCTCTTACTACGTCGACGTAATCCCTACGACTGCACCGACGAGCTCTGCATGCTGAGGGCTAGACGCATAGAACCAGTCCGTTTCTATTCTTTAAATTACACGGCGACAAGGTAGCACGGATACGAGCGTCGCGTGGGAGTTGAGGTACTACCTGCGCCGCACGTATGTCAGTATGATTGGTATGATCGTGTACACAGGGCGCATTGAAGTTGAAAGCTATTTTCGTTTCCTAGATCTTAATAAGTAGTTTGCTGTTAAAGGAATCCGCTCAAAAACACGCTGCCACCCCCCCCCCCCCCCGCCCCCCTTTGACGCGGAAACGGCATTATATATATATATATATATATATATATATATATATATATAGGAAGTTTTCTTCCATATTACTCTGCATCCATTGAACAGTGATGAATGATCATTTAAACTCCGGTTATATGCTATGCGTAGTATATAATAGGCTTGATGTACTAATGTATGTTTATGCTTCAGAGGTACTTGGCGAGTATATTTTGAGATAGGAAGCATCTAAAAAAATCCAGTGCGTCTGCTTTCCAGTAAAGCACCTGGGGAGTACAATCCCTGCAATCTAGGGAGCAAGCTCGGCGAATAACGAGACTGAAAACGTCATGCTTAGTGTCACTGCTAAGACCCCTCTTGTGTTCAGGTCTAAACATACTTTCATTCCCGTCCTCTCCCGAAATTCCTCCGTGGATTGTTGAGATTTTTGCTTAGGACTTTGCGGGAAAGTAGACACACTGCCGTAGTATACATTTCGCGTCTGATTACTCTCCCTGCACGCTAATAAATACGAAGAACGATATTTTAAATATGCCGCTTATCTTGAAGATAATGGTATTTCCTTCGGTTTCATTTCCCTCATCATCCCGTGCCCAAAGCGGACGGCAGTCACACCGGGACCTGCCTGAGTGCAGTTCCGCGCCAGCGGTTCCAGCTGGGCGGTAGTGACGTTGAGGCTCTCGAGGAAGCGAGTTTCCTGCATCCCGAGCACGTAGGGCATGTCCGGCTGGCCGTCCAGCACCAGCCGCAGGTTGACCGCGAAGCCCGCCATGTCGACAGGGAAGGTCCGTCCCGAGTCGAACGAGTCGTGGAAGCCCACCACGCGTCCTGCCACCACCACGGGGCTGCTCACGCCGAACCGGCCCACCAGTCCTACGGGGAGCACGCCCACCTTCCGGACCCACCGGATCTGCACGGAGAGAGCCCGGAACGGACGCTGCCTGCCAAAGCGCATGGAGGCTGCGGAACGAACTGAAGGACCTCTGTGCCGTTCTCACTCTGTCAATGCAATGCCACTTAGAAGGCGAGGCCTTCGCATGACGTCATCGCTAGTGGATCCCCGACGACGCCGAAGCTGGACCAGAGTCCCCGCAAGGCGGCACACGCGTCCGCCTTGGCGTCGCGCTCGTTGTGAGACGGATGCACGTCTCATAGGCGGCACGCTGCGTCGAACCACTAGTCATGACGTTTGGGAGGAGGCCTTGTCTTCTATGTGGCATTGAAGTCACTGGATGGCCGCTGAGAAAGCGCAAAGCTCCCCCGTATGGTCGCCATTCTGGCTCGGAGAACGGGCAGCTTTTCCTTGACCTCTCCATTCTTGGTGAGCCGATCTTAATTCGCTCGTGACGGATAGCTTTATACAGATACGTTTCTTGTAATACTTCACTTTTGACACGCAAGGAGCCGCATGCGGCTCGCGAACCGCAGCTTGGCCACCTCTGGCTCTGGTATAACATCACTGGCATAACTTGCAGCACTTCCCGAGCTCTAAAGGCTGGTTCAGACATTTGCGACTGCTAACGGCTGTTATACCTCGTGTGGTATACAGGTTGGAAAGAACTTTATTTTTCAATTTTGTTTTGACTCTCTCCACTTAGACTTCTGCTTACGACCGGAGAGACTAAAAGCCGGGTTTAAACTTTTAAGGCGAAAGCCTTACTTGTCCCATTACGCGAAAAAGCTGCGGTGTTGTGCCCGAACGATGGTCACACCAAAACGTCATCAGGCACGCGCCTCAGAAGTAAAACACAAAGAAAAGAAAAGCAGCGCAGATGCTTCGTCGCGGAAGCCATCGTGAAGCCGGCGGGGTTCGCCGCACCTGCGCAGTGGGGGAGTGCGATGTCACCTACGGAGCGCCGTGTGAAAAAGGAAAATGTGGCGCGTTGCTTGTAAGAACGCCCAGCGGGTAGGAATGCATTTCGCCTTCCTACACGTAAGCAATATTAAGCGTCTCTGCTGAATTTTCTTTTTACTACTTCTGACTAGCTGCGCTGTGCGCAGACGGTCGCAAGCAGTCACAAAAGGCTTAACCTGTTTTTAAGACGCAAAACGACGTTCGTCGGCCACTATGTCGCGCCGAGAAGCGCCTGAACCACTGTACAGTGGTTCAGGCGTTTCAGAAGCTGGACTGTAAACGTGTGTTTACAGTCCAGCGCGAGCGCGGTCCAGCGCGCCTTCATTTTGCGCATGCGCGTCCCCGTGGTAACCGTGTCGTCTCGTGTAGAGGATTTCCGTTTCCTGGTCTGTACCAATCACGCGCTCGGTCGGTGTGGTCCGTCCGTGTCGTGTGGTCATGAATTCGAAGCAGCGATTTGGGGCAATGGTTAGCAGTTCGAAAAGATGAAAATGAAGGGGATAACGAGTGCAAACCAACTTTTATTTTCTCCAAAATATCACGCAAATGTCGACGAAAAAAAAATCGCAATATCGCGTCCGTCGAAGATGGCCGCTTGGCAGGATAGCCGGTGTCGTGTCAAGCGACAGGTGAATCCGCCGGGATACTTCGATGAAAACGATGCACTCGATATTCCACAGAGACATCTTTCTGAGAGATGGTCAGCGAGCTATCTTCATAGCTACACTTCCACATGACCCGAGACTGACACCGGTTACAGAAGACAGGATAAAGACACGATGGCTAAATTACGCAATGTATACGTTCCGAATTATAGCGGTGCTTATACAAACAATAAAGGGTCGATTTAGTCTCCTCTTTTCATCGCCCATCGCTACTAGCGTTTACAAGCTGCCCAGTTGAAACTTTCTGGTCGGCTAAATAGTTCGGACGTTTCACTGGGTCCGCCGTTCCCGTACATTCAATGGCGCTTGTTGTTTCGATCGGGAGCGACTGCCGTGGCGTACGACTAGCACATTAGGTCATCCTTAATTATTTCTAGTTAACTCTACACAGGCAACTAGCCAGGATTTTGTTTCGGGGGGGGGGGCACCATGATAGAATGCTGTATGAGGGGGAGGGGGGAGGGGAGGACCCGTGCAAAATGGAAGATTTCGGGGGGGGGGGGGGGAGGGGGAGGGGCCGGATTCCATGGTCCTCCCCCCTGGCTGCGTGCCTGACTCTACCTTTGGCGCGTCATCGAGCTTTCAGCTTTTGCCGGTAAAACATGCATGTGCGTCCGGTTCGTAGCTTCTCAGGGGGTAGTGAATTCTCGGAGCAGTCCACGTCCCGCACACACTCGTCCAGTCGTATGCACACCAACACGGGAACATGTGAACAACAGCACACGACACGCGGCAAGAACGGCACGTTCAGATCGCAGAAATGAGCGTCTCACACACTCCGACTGGTCCCGACATCCAGCTTCCCAAATGGGGCGCTCACGTGAGGGCTTCTGAGAAAGCCACCCTCGTTGGTTTGCGCTCGTCGACGACGCGAATAGAGCGTGCTCTATTCCGTCGTCATCCACGCCGACGCGCCCTGAGCGCTACGCCGCCTTGCGCATTACATAGACACCCGTTCGCAGCCAGCGTCGGCCAACGCGATCGGGGGCTCGTCGACTCTCCTGGGATCTCTTACGACGAGATAACACAATGGCGCCACATATCGGATAGCCGTGGAGCACTTAAAATTTCCCTATATCCCCCCCCCCCTTTTTTTTCGCCTGAATTTTTTTTGGAAATGTTATAAATTACAATATTTTATATATAGTACGTACATTTTATCTCGCAAATATTGCAAAACCTTCGCTCTAGTGAAATGCAGTTCCAGGGTCACCTCCTAGATGCCAGCGTGCCAGTCTGTTCTCTCGCCGCAAGCGATGAGAACTCGGTCGTAAGCGATGGCGACTATATGATAACCAGCCTTCAGTCTTTCCGGTCGTGAGTGGTCGCAGGTGTGTGAGCCATCCTTTAAAGCCCCCCGATAAGCATACCAGGTCACCTCGTCGAAGAGCCGGAAGTCGTAGGTGTTGTCGTCGTCGGCGAAGTAAAGCACCCCCGGGAGCGAGGCGTTCTGGCGCAGCCACTGCAGCGCTCTGCGGCGGCCCGCGGCGCCTCGTCCGGAAGAAGGCTTGCGGTGCTCTTTGGGACAGGGGCCCAGCAAGTGCACGCTCGGCAGGCCGGACCCCGCGACGATCGAGGCCACCTGAGAAGACCCAGAGACCCGCCACACTCTCTCGACCGCCGTCACACATGGTCATATATACACCGCCCAAAGGAAACGAGGCTATGCCAACACGTATACAAACTACATCACCAAGTTAGGAAAAATTGAAAGAAAACGCCCGCTTTTATCTTAGAAATTACACCGTAACAAAGAGGTTTCTTGGCCAATGGCTATACTCTGTTCACGCTGAGACTCCAGCCAAAGCTACAAGCGCGAGCTTCTGGCTTTGAGGCGTGCATGTTCTGCGGAAGAACGCTTCAGAGCAGAGACCTCAAGCTCTCGTGCTTGTGGCATTGGCTGAAGTCTCAGCTTAAAGGTTGGTTCACATGGGGGCATTAATTTCATTAGCGGCCATAGCTGTGTGCGCGAATGCTGAGCGCGTGCTGACGGCGAGCTTCCACAGTTCTTTTGCAACGTGCATTCCGCACCATCAAGAGTGCCGGTCTTAGCAGACTATTGATGTGAGCTCGTTCTGAGCATGCGCTCTAAACAGCACCCACAAATATGGCGTCCAGTGAATACTCCCTATACGTTACGTTACGACCGCTTACGTCCCGAGTCATCGGGACATCCGTGCTTCGAATGAAGCGTGGCGACCGGCTCAAGGAGTAGCTTTGCACGCGACATGCGAAGCACGAATGCCCCGATGACTCCTCGCGCAACGTAAGAAATCGCAAGGAAACGCCCGTGTGCACCGACCTTAAGGGTGAACGGAGTATAGTGCCAGTAAGCTCGTGAAAAGTGAAGAACATTCCAGCTGAATATCGTTGCACCGCCTATTTAAGGTGAGAATGCAGCCAATGCCACAAGCACGGGAGCACCAGGTCGCTACTTTGAAACGTCCTTCCGCAGAACGAGCACTCGTGCTAGAAATTTCACGGCTCAAAGCCAGGATCACAGGCTAGCTTGCGCTTGTAGCTTCGTCTGTAATCTCAGCTTCAAAATAAACAAAATAAACCGATGTTAAAAAAATAATAATGATGCCAAAGTTGTTGTCGCTACGCTGATTCTGGACGAAATGCGTTTGCATTTAGCGCAGGGGTTCCGAACCGGAGAAAAACGGGGATTCTAACCTCGCAACGGTCCGCACTGTTGTGTTCGGTGAGCCAGAATAGGGCTGGGTGCCCTACTCCGGACACTTGGCGAAAAGGTCGGTGAGAAATCCGGCGGTATTCGACAGCCAATCACAGCCGCGGGATTTCTCACTGACTTTTTAGCCAAGTGTCCAGATTATAAGCCCCTTATTGCCATGGCGTCGGCGGTTTCGGATGCAGGCACCCACAGCTTCCTCCCTCTCCTGCTCCGCGACGCGTCATTGGAAGCGTGCCAGAACGCCGGAAGACGCTTTCCCTCTTGTAAGAAGGAAAGTGGACGTAACGAGCGAACAAACGAAGCGAATGAGCATGGCGCCGCGGCCACACTAAACCAGTCCAATCCAAACCAGACCACGACCGTCCAAACGAAAAACGGCTGCATGCACCGAAGCAATATAAAGCATAAAGAAAAAAGATGAATTAGGCACAAAGATGGATGTTGACGATGTTGGTCGTGCGGGACTCTGAAAATGGCGACAACAGGAAGCGAGGTAAGGGGAGAGGGTGTACGCATGCGCAGAAGCTTACAAGAAAAAGATTCATTGGCAATTGTTACGATTCGAAAGTACGACTTCCCAGAAGTTTAGATAGGGTGTTAGAAAGCTCAGATGGTTTATCTCTGTCGCGGACTATCTTCACATTTCTGGAGGACGGAAAAGCGTTTCCCGCGATTTCAGATTAAGCTTAAGATAACTGGCAGAAATGTGTCGTCACTCCTTAGCGTCTTATATGGTGCATCCATGGAGGTAGGGAGCTTCTGGAAGTGACACCGGGCACCCGAGGGTGACCGAAACAGCTGTGGTTTTGGTCATCGTTGGGGTCCGGGCGTGCCCCTCCACACTTCTGGCTTCACCTCTGGTGTTACCATGTCGCCTCCAGGAGCTTTCAACCTCCGTGGTTGGATTCAGTCAAAACGGAGCACCGACCAGCTCGGAGCGCCTGGTGGCGTCCTCGACGACGACCCAGAAGACGTTGGTGGAGAGCATGAGACTCTGCGAGACCCGGAGCAGGTCCGGTGCCTGTGTGGGGCGCCGGTACGTGGGTGTGACCACGTACACCGTCGGCGGAGCCTCCAACGGCGTCTCGGAGACTTTGAAGGACCAGGGGCGACCACCAGGCTGCAGGCAGGCCAGGACGCGCAGCGTGGACCTTCCTGCGCCGATGTTTGTTCTGCAGCCGCGCCTGACGGGCCCTCCCGATCCCACTCCCCGCGCGCGCATGCAGGGCCACATGTTGTACCGACCTCAGCTTTTAAGTTTTCTGGTTAGAAAATTGTTCGATGTTGTGTCGTTGAATGCCAAAACCACATCATTAAAGATTTTCGTTCTTTGAATAACCTCTCAAGAAAAGCAAAAAACAAACAAACAGAAAAATAACTGTCAAAATATTTATTCGACTAAAATCAAGTGGATGCCCACAGCAGGCTCCCGACTTCGAGAAGTATAGGAATTCTTGCATTGACTTGAAACGCTCATTTATATAATAGAGCTGTCTTTGAAGTCGGGAGTATACGCGGGTACGTTTCTAAATAATTGTTAGTAGCTTCGATTTCGTGACACAAGCCCTTGACCTATAGTTGCTTGCCCATGAAGTTATGACGCTGATCCTGCCTATTGTCAAGGCCATAATGCTACTATTTGCAGCGGGAGACAGGGAAGGCCTATGATAGACATTGCGCAGCTAATTTTTCCTGCCTTTCTTTCCAAACCATGAAGGGAATACATCTTTTATGACTTCCAATATATGTAGTTTTACGTATGAAAAAGCGTGTTTGGTGATTATTGTCTCTGGGTAATTTTTATGTACTGATACGATGGTGGATGATGCAGGATCTCAGCATTGTTATGACTAATCAACTGAATTTAAATATATTATTTCAAAACGAGTCAGCTTACTATTCGCGGATAGTCGTCTAACGCTGAGTCGCTCGAAGGTTATTTAGTAACGTCCCGGCTTCCTCCAAGTTGTTCAGTTAACGATAGTGCTGTCTCATTTATGAACGATCTCGGTTAAGCCTCGCGGTAGACGAGCACGGGTCGATCGTCCCACATCTTGCGTATCGCCTCCAGCAAGCCATCTCATTTAACAAATTGAGGTATGATAAAAAAATAACATAAAGCCGTTTAATAAAAGAAAAAAGAAGTTTCGTAAAACTAACATCTCAGACGAATGGTTTTAGCTCGTTTTACATTCTAACTTACAATTGTCTTAGAAAACACGGGTACACTCCAGAGGATATCTTGTGATCCGATGGTATTCTCTACGCTCGCTAATTCAAAAATTCTATCGAAAGTTCGTCAGCTACGAATAAGAAGTTTTTGTCGTCGTCCTTCTCTGGAAAACAAGAGAAATTAACTAAAACTGAAAATAAATGAAAAAGAAATGTTTAAAAAAAAACACGTCTTTTGCGCATTGGAACGCAGGGGGACCCACGCCAATCAACAGACAGCAAAGAGAACGCGCAGAGAACATGCGACGACGAAGCAGCTAAGAGCGCACCGCCATCGGCCGAGATGGGAGGGAAACGAGGGTACGTGGACGCATCTGGAGGGTGAGCAAACGCACGGAGTGCGCAAAGAGCAGACGAACTTGCAGGCCGTATTGAAATTTGGGCGACGTACCCAGCGCACGCGACGCGTATGAACGGGCTGCTGTCGCCGTGCGTACAGAGGAATAAATCTATATTAAATTCTTCCTCAATTAATTCGACTACTCGGATATTTGCCGATGACTGTGTTGTATAAAAAAAATTACTGGCCCAACAGATCATTACATTCTTCAAAACGACCTTGACACCATAAGCTGCAGGTGCACCCAATGACAGATGAAAAATGCGAAACCCCGAAAAATGCGAACAAATGACCGTCACCCCCAATTTGATCAAATCATCTAGCGAATATTCATTACTCTCACAACAATTAGAAATTGTCTCATTGTACAAATATCTGGGTGTCCGTATTTCTTAAACATTATCGTGGAATCAGCGCATCGACAACCTAATCTCCAGCTCAGCGAGATCATTGTCTTTCTTGAGGCGGAACCTCTTTCTGGCCCCTGCTGCGACAAAATTTCTCGCCTAAAAAACACCAATTCGACCCAAACTTGAATACGCAAGCGTTGTGTGTTTTTCGATTATTAATATTAGAATCGAAGTGAATCTTAAATAGCCTACATTCGATCGAATATTCGAAACAACCGAATATTCACACAAGCATGTACCGGGTGTTTGTGAGAGATCCGAACCCGAATTTTCGCACCGCAAAAATAAACGGAGCTCCAACTCCGTCAAAACGTAGCCCCAGCCATTCGAGCAAAAGGCCAAAGTTTCAGCACCAACCGTTATCTTATTCAAAAGTTATAAACGATTTTCTCAAAATTTCAATGGAAAAATGGCGGCCAACGGAGTTCTCAAATACATGGAGCTCTATGGCGCTTAAAACCAAAAACGGGTGAAAATGGGCCCCATTTTTCCATTGAAAATTTCACAATATCACTTATAACTTCTGAATGAGATAAGGGTTGGTGGTGAAACTTTGGCATCCTGCTCGAACGGCTGGGGCTACGTTCTGACGGAGTTTGAGCTCTCCGCGACGTCTAGTTTATTTTTGCGGTGCGAAAAGCCGGGCTCGGATTTCTCACAAACTCCCGGTATATTGTCATTAAGCCCATTATATATTTCTCCTCGAATTGACTAGATATGTAAACTTCTTAAATACCGACCCCATAATAACCCCCTCGTGTTCTTTTTTTTCTTTTTTGCAGAATGGTTTTGCCAGATCGGTGTTGCAACCAACTTAGATATCAGAGCGTATCAAGAAATGGGCGTGCTTTTGTTTAATGAGTAGTCTAGAATTATATTTGCAGAACGACATATCCGTATTCTTTTTAATAATTTTACCATAAAATAAGAACCCGGGCAGGTTGAAAATGTTCTCAAATCTACAATAGAAACTTATGCCAGATTCCTTCGTCGTACTTTACGAAACATTTGCTTGCATGAACATATCGAGCTGAAGGACAAAATAAACTGCCGCTGGTTGATGATGATAACACTCTATCCTACGATAATCTACGAGTCGATATGTTCCAGACCGAGATGGGAAAAGAGCGCTCTTTGCAGCACCCTCCTCTTGCGTCGATGCCGTGAAAGGTGTCCGTCTTGCAATAACGGAGCCAATAGGGAGTTTTCGTAGATCGTTTTCGCCGTCCCGCAACGCCCTCCGCAACCCGCTACGATACCCGAAATTCTACAGTCAAGGCTGTCGGCGCGCAGGCACAGTAGCAACTTCTTCGTTGCGGAAGGCTTAGCGGAGGAGGAAACACGGTTTACTAAAAGTTTTAGTAGACCGTGTTTCCCCCTCCGCTACGAAGAAACCGCCATTGCGCCTGCGTGCCGATGGCCTTGGCTGTAGAGTTTCGGGTAGCGGGGGGGGGGGGGGCTTAGCGGAGGGGGAAACACGGTCTACTAAAACTCGCTAATAATATCTTGAAGTAATAGGGAGTTTTCCCAGATCGTTTCCACTGTCCCGCAACACTCTCCACAACCTGCTACGATACCCGGAACTCTACAGTCAAGGCCACGGGGCGCGCAGCGCATTAGCGGTTTCTTTGTTGCGGAGGGCTTAGCGGAGGGGGAAACGCGGTCTACGAAAACTCCCTATTAAAGGGATACTTTAACGAAATTTGAAATATTCCCGTCGTGTTCAAAAATAGGTTGAATATGATCCACAATATCCGTAAATGACAATCGCAAGTTTGTATTTTGATCCTGGTGGCTGTATTTTTCGTTATAAACGGCCCACTCTGGCAAGCGCTCGAAGAAGGCCCAGCTTAGAGCACGTGACATCCAACGCAATCGTGACGTAGGTCGTCTCAAGACGAGCAAAGCTACGGCGAGGCTGACGTCGATAGGATGGCCTAGTCGTTCCAGCCACCGAAGCGGCTGCTTTTGTACGAATTTTGAGTGACGGGTTAATCTTCTATAATCTTCTAGGGGGACAATAGCCACTTCTGCGACACACAAAAGGAATTCTCGGGAAGAGGGGAGTTCCTCCTTCCCCCCTTCTCTTGTCGTGGCCGGAGACGAGACAACCTCCGTCACTAGCTGTCAAGGTTCCTAGACGAGCATTACAAACGAGGTGTTAGCGACATCCACCAGGTGCTCTTTGCTAATCGTTTAATTCGTTTTAAAATTCCTTTTCGAGACTTTTTAACAAGATATTGGTATGTTCCATTTGATACTGCTCTTTTGAACACATATAGACGAAAAAATGAGCGCCGAAATTTCGTTGTAGTATCCCTTTAACACAGTAAGTCACGACATGTCTCAAAATAGTAAACTATCCACCTACCTCGCAGCACAACGAGCAAGCAAATAGCGGACACGGCTCCTACCCTGAGAAATGTGGACCACCGGCGCACCAGGGCTCGGACCTGCATGATCTGCACCGAGTTAAAAGATGTTTGTGTGAGGGAAGAATATGCAAGCCATATTCTTTTAAGAAAGAAAATCATGAAGATGTTTGAACCCTTGATCAGAACTTTGGAGGTACTTCGCGAGTTTCGGGCGTGAGTTACCGGTAAAAAAGAGAAAAACTAGCGAAAGCATTTCTAGGAACAGTGAGCTGATCGGGGAGTTTATGATGAGCCGCCGAGTCACAGATCTATATTTATATCGCACATGAACGCATACGCAACAAAATTGTAAATAAAGGGTAACGGCTTTGAAACATTCTTCCGTAGAACGAGCGCTTGCGCTATATAAGGACCTGCATCGAGTTAAAAGAGGTTTGTGTAAGGGAAGAATATGCAAGCCATATTCTTTTAATAAAGAAAATGTTGAAGATGTTTGAACCCTTGATCAGAACTTTGGAGGTACTTCGCGAGTTTCGGGCGTAAGTTACCGGCAAAACAAGAGAGAGAGAGAGAAAAAAGCGAGCGAAAACATTTCTAGGAACAGTGAGCTGAACGGGGAGTTTATGATGAGCAGCCGAGTTACAGATCTATATTTATATCGCACACGAACGCATACGCAACAAAAATGTAAATAAAGGGTAACGGCTTTGAAACATCCTTCCGTAGAACGAGCGCTTGCGCTATATAAGGACCTGCATCGAGTTAAAAGAGGTTTGTGTAAGGGAAGAATATGCAAGCCGTATTCTTTTAATAAAGAAAATGTTGAAGATGTTTGAACCCTTGATCAGAACTTTGGAGGTACTTCGCGAGTTTCGGGCGTAAGTTACCGGCAAAACAAGAGAGAGAGAGATAGAAAAAAAAGCGAGCGAAGACATTTCTAGGAACAGTGAGCTGAACGGGGAGTTTATGATGAGCCGCCGAGTCACAGATCTATATTTATATCGCACACGAACGCATACGCAACAAAAATGTAAATAAAGGGTAACGGCTTTGAAACATTCTTCCGTAGAACGAGCGCTTGCGCTATATAAGGACCTGCATCGAGTTAAAAGAGGTTTGTGTAAGGGAAGAATATGCAAGCCCTATTCTTTTAATAAAGAAAATGTTGAAGATGTTTGAACCCTTGATCAGAACTTTGGAGGTACTTCGCGAGTTTCGGGCGTAAGTTACCGGCAAAACAAGAGAGAGAGAGAGAGAGAAAAAAAAGCGAGCGAAAACATTTCTAGGAACAGTGAGCTGAACGGGGAGTTTATGATGAGCCGCCGAGTCACAGATCTATATTTATATCGCACACGAACGCATACGCAACAAAAATGTAAATAAAGGGTAACGGCTTTGAAACATTCTTCCGTAGAACGAGCGCTTGCGCTATATAAGGACCTGCATCGAGTTAAAAGAGGTTTGTGTAAGGGAAGAATATGCAAGCCATATTCTTTTAATAAAGAAAATGTTGAAGATGTTTGAACCCTTGATCAGAACTTTGGAGGTACTTCGCGAGTTTCGGGCGTAAGTTACCGGCAAAACAAGAGAGAGAGAGAGAGAGAAAAAAAAGCGAGCGAAAACATTTCTAGGAACAGTGAGCTGAACGGGGAGTTTATGATGAGCCGCCGAGTCACAGATCTATATTTATATCGCACACGAACGCATACGCAACAAAAATGTAAATAAAGGGTAACGGCTTTGAAACATTCTTCCGTAGAACGAGCGCTTGCGCTATATAAGGACCTGCATCGAGTTAAAAGAGGTTTGTGTAAGGGAAGAATATGCAAGCCATATTCTTTTCATAAAGATATTGTTGAAGATGTTTGAACCCTTGATCAGAACTTTGGAGGTACTTCGCGAGTTTCGGGCGTAAGTTACCGGCAAAACAAGAGAGAGAGAAAGAGAGAGAGAAAAAAGCGAGCGAAAACATTTCTAGGAACAGTGAGCTGAACGGGGAGTTTATGATGAGCCGCCGAGTCACAGATCTATATTTATATCGCACACGAACGCATACGCAACAAAAATGTAAATAAAGGGTAACGGCTTTGAAACATTCTTCCGTAGAACGAGCGCTTGCGCTATATAAGGACCTGCATCGAGTTAAAAGAGGTTTGTGTAAGGGAAGAATATGCAAGCCATATTCTTTTAATAAAGAAAATGTTGAAGATGTTTGAACCCTTGATCAGAACTTTGGAGGTACTTCGCGAGTTTCGGGCGTAAGTTACCGGCAAAACAAGAGAGAGAGAAAAAAAAGCGAGCGAAAACATTTCTAGGAACAGTGAGCTGAACGGGGAGTTTATGATGAGCCGCCGAGTCACAGATCTATATTTATATCGCACACGAACGCATACGCAACAAAAATGTAAATAAAGGGTAACGGCTTTGAAACATTCTTCCGTAGAACGAGCGCTTGCGCTATATAAGGACCTGCATCGAGTTAAAAGAGGTTTGTGTAAGGGAAGAATATGCAAGCCATATTCTTATAATAAAGAAAATGTTGAAGATGTTTGAACCCTTGATCAGAACTTTGGAGGTACTTCGCGAGTTTCGGGCGTAAGTTACCGGCAAAACAAGAGAGAGAGAGAAAAAAAAAGCGAGCGAAAACATTTCTAGGAACAGTGAGCTGAACGGGGAGTTTATGATAAGCCGCCGAGTTACAGATCTATATTTATATCGCACACGAACGCATACGCAACAAAAATGTAAATAAAGGGTAACGGCTTTGAAACATTCTTCCGTAGAACGAGCGCTTGCGCTATATAAGGACCTGCATCGAGTTAAAAGAGGTTTGTGTAAGGGAAGAATATGCAAGCCATATTCTTTTAATAAAGAAAATGTTGAAGATGTTTGAACCCTTGATCAGAACTTTGGAGGTACTTCGCGAGTTTCGGGCGTAAGTTACCGGCAAAACAAGAGAGAGAGAGAGAAAAATGAAAGCCGCTTACAACTCCCTGTAACGCCGAATTAGAGCGCAGCTCTTGAGGAGGAGGAGGGAAGGGCACTGGGGGGGGGGTTAAACTAACCAGGGGGGGGTCACGTTACCTTGGGGGTCACGTGACCCCCAATGCCGATGATGTCATCACTGACGTCACTGATGACGTCATCAGTGACGATGACGATGCGGGTACCGATGACGTCATTAGTGACGTCACTGATGACTTCACCAGTGATGATGACGATGACGATGCGAATGTCGGTGACGTCATCAGTGACGTCGCTGATGACGTCTTCAGTGATGATGACGATGACGATGCGGATGCCGGTGACGACATCAGTGACGTCACTGATGACGTCATCAGTGATGATGACGATGACAATGCGGATGTCGGTGACGTCATCAGTGATGATGACGATGTGAATGCCGGTGACGTCATCAGTGATGATGACGATGACAATGTGGATGCCGGTGACGTCATCAGTGATGATGACGATGACGATGCGGATGCCGGTGACGTCATCAGTGATGATGACGATGACGATGTGGATGCCGGTGACGTCATCAGTGATGATGACGATGACGATGTGGATGCCGGTGACGTCATCAGTGATGATGACGATGACGATGCGGATGCCGGTGACGTCATCAGTGATGACGATGACGATGTGGATGCCGGTGACGTCATCAGTGATGATGACGATGACGATGTGGATGCCGGTGACGTCATCAGTGATGATGACGATGACGATGTGGATGCCGGTGACGTCATCAGTGACGATGACGTCATCGGGGGGTCACGCGACATCGGCGGGGGTCACGTGACCTCGAGGAGGGGGCCACGTGACCTCAGGGGAGTCACGTGACTTCGGGGGGTCACGTGACCCCCCACGAGGTCACGTGACCTTGGTGGGGGGCTCGCGCGGTGCATTATGGGACATTTCCCATGATGCACCGCGCGGTTACGCCGACGCCGACGGCGACGGCGACGGCGACGGCGACGCCGACGCCGACGCCGACGGCGACGCCGCTCAAGCCGGAAACGGGCCCCTAAGAGCTGCGCTCTAAAAAAATGAAAGCCGTTTACAACTCCCTGTAACGCCGAATTAGAGCGCAGCTCTTGAGGAGGAGGAGGGAAGGGTACTGGGGGGGGGGTCAAGTGACCTCGGGGGGCGGGGGGTCACGTGACCTTGGGGGTCACGTGACCTTGTGGGAGTCACGTGACCTTGGGGCGTCACGTGACGTCGGGGGGTCACGTGACGATACCGATGACGTCATCAGTAGCGTCACTGATGACGCCATCAGTGATGATGATGACGATGCGGATGCCGGTGACGTCATTAGTGACGTCACTGATGACGTCATCAGTGACGATGACGATGCGGATGCCGGTGACGTCATCAGTGACGTCACTGATGACGTCATCAGTGGCTATGACGTCAACGGGGGTCACGTGACCTCGGGGGGTATCCCCAGGTCACGTGACCCCAGGAGGGGTCACTTGACCTGGGTAACCATCGTGACCCTCGTGAGGGTAACCCTAGTAACCCTTGTGAGGGCAACTCTCGTGACCCTCGTGAGGGTAACTCTCATGACCCTCGTGAGGGTAACTCTCGTGACCCTCGTGAGGTTAACTCTCGTAACCCTCGTGACCCTCGTGAGGGTAACCCTCGTGAAGGCTACCCTCACGAGGGTTACTAACCCTCGTAACCCGCGTGAGGGTTACGAGGGTAAGTAACCCTCGTGAGGGTCACGAGGGTTATGAGAGTTACCCTCACGAGGGTAACCTAACCCTCGTAACCCTTTTGAGGGTTACGAGGGTTAGTAACCCTCGTGAAGGTTACCCTCACGAGGGTTACTAACCCTCGTAACCCTCAAAAGGGTTACCTTCACGAGGGTTACCCTCACGAGGGTTACTAACCCTCGTAACCCTCGTGAGGGTTACAAGGGTAAGTAACCCTCGTGAGGGTAACCCTTGTGAAGGTAACCCTTCTGAGGGTAAAAACCCTCGTAACCCTCGTGAGGGTTACGAGGGTAAGTAACCCTCGTAACCCTCACGAGGGTTACGAGGGTTGCGGTTACGCCGACGCCGACGCCGACGCCGACGCCGACGGCGACGCCGCTCAAGCCGGGAACGGGCCCCTAAGAGCTGCGCTCTAAAAGAAAAGCGAGCGAAAACATTTCTAGGAACAGTGAGCTGAACGGGGAGTTTATGATGAGCCGCCGAGTTACAGATCTATATTTATATCGCACACGAACGCATACGCAACAAAAATGTAAATAAAGGGTAACGGCTTTGAAACATTCTTCCGTAGAACGAGTGCTTGCGCTATATAAGGACCTGCATCGAGTTAAAAGAGGTTTGTGTAAGGGAAGAATATGCAAGCCATATTCTTTTAATAAAGAAAATGTTGAAGATGTTTGAACCCTTGATCAGAACTTTGGAGGTACTTCGCGAGTTTCGGGCGTAAGTTACCGGCAAAACGAGAGAGAGAGAGAAAAAAAAAAGCGAGCGAAAACATTTCTAGGAACAGTGAGCTGAACGGGGAGTTTATGATGAGCCGCCGAGTTACAGATCTATATTTATATCGCACAGGAACGCATACGCAACAAAAATGTAAATAAAGGGTAACGGCTTTGAAACATTCTTCCGTAGAACGAGCGCTTGCGCTATATAAGGACCTGCATCGAGTTAAAAGAGGTTTGTGTAAGGGAAGAATATGCAAGCCATATTCTTTTAATAAAGAAAATGTTGAAGATGTTTGAACCCTTGATCAGAACTTTGGAGGTACTTCGCGAGTTTCGGGCTTAAGTTACCGCCAAAACAAGAGAGAGAGAGAGAAAAATAGCGAGCGAAAACATTTCTAGGAACAGTGAGCTGAACGGGGAGTTTATGGTGAGCCGCCGAGTTACAGATCTATATTTATATCGCACATGAACGCATACGCAACAAAAATGTAAATAAATGGTGACGGCTTTGAAACATTCTTCCGTAAGACGAGCACGTCTGAAAGACAGGAGTGCGGGCTAGCTCGTGCTTGTAGCTTTGGCTGCTTTGGCTGCAGTGAGAAGCTCGCGGTGAAAAGCTCGCTAGGGGCGCTTTTTTGTTTTCCTCACTATGGGTAGTGCACGTGCTACCCACGCGGTTATGTTTTAATTTTTATGGCGCATAGAAGCTTGGCACGGCACGTGCTTGCACTAGCAGAGGAAGTGAATCGAAGTATCTTCACCCTGGGTTGTGAAAAAAATCCACGTGGTGGCGATACCCAAACTTCTTGCCTCCAATAGAGGGTAACATACGAGGTGAGATCAGAAAGTTATGAGACTAATTTTATAGTGTAAAAAGAGATGGCAGCACGGTGATGCGCACCCAGAGTCACAGAAAGTAACCTTTGTGTCTCATTATGCCAAAGGGCGTCTTTATGTGAACCTTGCACGAGCTTTTGTGACCAGGTGCAGGAGCACAATGGTGATTTCACCATAGTCTGCAAACCAGAGCGAGAGCGAACACCAATTCTGCGTCAAACTCGCCATGTTTAAAACAAAGACCTTTGATATAGATGGTTAAAGTCAGCGAACAACGTGAGGAAACTGTAGAAGAATACAGGAGACTGGAAAGACGCTGAAATCACAACTCAGTATCTGATCCAGAAGAGAAGAAGAAAGAAGATGACATGTAACTAACAGGCACGTGCTAATGGCGCGAGAACTCTAATACCCCTGTTACACGGGCACTCTTAACCGCGGTTAACTCAGCTTAACTGCTGTTACGCGGCACCACTGATACCGCACTATATACTCTCATACAGCTATTTCAAAAGAAGTGAAGAGCGCGCGTGCACAGCTTCGATGGATGATCAAGATGCTCAAGCGAACGTTCGCCGATAGCTTTGACTGCATAGCCGCAGAATGTTGTCGGAAAATATTGTGCGCTAACTGTGGCTTAGCGTAACTGCAGTTAAGTCTGCCCGTGTAACAAGGGTATAAGGCGCGGGTACAGTGTAGGTGCGGGGCAGTGGTTTTAGCGCATCGAAGCGTTTAAAAACAAAACTACCTTTTCAGGTCTAGACCAATTAACCCAGGTCAGCACACTTTTACAAAAGATCTTTGAGGTGATTCAGGTGCCTTATTTAAGCAGTGAATTGTGCGAAGTGTTTTGAGTGGCAAACTCACTTCAAGAATGGCAGAACATTGCTGGAAGACGAAAAGAGGTAAAGCGACCTTCTCCGACCTCTACGTCTTCCAGTGATGTTTTGCCATTCTTGAAGCGCGAGTGTCACTCAAAACACTTAGTACAATTCACTGTTTTTTTACATAAGCCTCCCCAATCCTTTGAAAGATTTGCCAAGTTTGACGCAGAATTTATGTTCGTTCTCGCTCTGGTTTGCAGTGAATGGTGAAATCGCCATTGTACTCGCGCACCTGGTCACAAAACCTTGCGTAGCGCAGCTCCAAATGTTCACAGAACGACTCCCGTTGGCATAATGGGACACGAAGAGGTTCTTGCCTTCGACTGCTGCTTGCGCGCGCATCGCCATGCTGCCCTCACTTTTTACGCTCCAAAATCGGTCTGCAACTTTTTGATGGTACCTCGTATATTCGAGCGTCCCGACCAATCAGGAGTGGTAAATGACTGTTCAGAATGTTTGTCATCGTATGGCACCCCAAATTACTTTAGCCCGGGCCCTGAGAGTTGACGTATTGTTGGGGAAGTATAGGGTCATGGGCGTACCAACCCCGGGGGGGGGGGGGGGGGGGGGGGGGGCAAGGGGGGCGCTTGCCCCTCCAGTTCTCAGAGTGGGGGGGCAAGGCATGCGTTTTGCCTCCCCCCACCTGAAACGGCCGCCACTGGGCAGGGCAAGCACTGGCCGACGGCGCCCAAGGAATACGAAGGGCACTGCCTCCCGACCCGCGCGGGCATATTTTTAACGGCATATTTAAACCCTCTAAATGGCGCTCACGCCAGATTTTCTGGTTCGTGGAGCCTTGCTCCACGAACAAGGCTCCACGGTCCTCTTGCGGAATCCATCCGCGAGACGTGGGCCGGACGGGCCGTCCGGACCAGGACGTAGGCCCTTACACAAAATAAAGTTTTGCTTGCTTGCTTGGAGATAGGCGCTGCCGCCGTCAACATAGGCAGCGGATACAATGCGAGTTTCCGAAGAGGTATTGGTGAGAAGTCTTGCTCATACGTATCAGACCCGAGTTCTATTATGGTGCGGGCTTACTTCTTTTTATTTTTTTTTCCTCGAAATTTTTGTTCTTTCGAGGCATTTGGCGATATTTACGACATTTCTTTTTTTTACCAAAAACACTAAAAAAAGAAACTAAAAAAAAAAAAAAAAATGTCGTTGACGAAACATTGCTGAACTAAATCGTATGGGACTCTATTTACGGAGGTGCATGGGGGACAGCGGGGCTTGGGTTGCCTACTGGACGCCGCAAACGGGGGGAGGGGGGGGGGGGGGGCGGCTAAGTGGTTTAAAGGGGCCCTTGGAGCGTTCTGCGATGGTCTATTTATGGCGGTAACTCAATCTACAGGCCCTAAGGATCCTAAAAATCATAAAATTGCGGTCATGCTTGGCGGATTTCCCTATTAAAATTGCTATCAAAGTCCCCGGCACGCCCCGTTTCTGAGATGACCCCGGAAAACGGGAGGGGCATCTCTTTACGCGTCAGCCGATAGCAAGCGAAGGATTCCGTCGTCACTGCGCGTCACCAACGCGGCTGACCGCCGACCCGCGGAGGAATCTCTCGAACACGCGCGGACCGTCGTCAAGGAGCCCGGACTGCCCGGTCGTCGTTCGTCGCACCGCACCGTCGCGCTGCTACTGCAATACGCAGTCGCATCCCACAGATGACAAGGAAACGTTTGACTCGTTGACGTGGAAGGATCGCAAAGCCATGGCTTCGGAGTCGGGATCCACGGGAAGAAGGAACATGTGTCTCGCAAACGCACGCCTGCGGACGCCCCGTGAAGCAGACGAGCCGACGCGCCGACGCATCACCCAACACGCTTGCGGGGAGAAAACATAGTTCGCTGGTTTTGGAGCGATAATTGCGGACTATGTTTCCCGCACCACACTTTCAGTTTACGTTTTTCTCAAACTCTAATTTACAACAAGCTTAAAAAGTGTTGCAATAATAACGTTCACATTCACCGCAAGATGCAGCATTTTCATTGGTTAAGTTTTAGCGATGGGCAGGGAATGGGGGATTGTCTTCCAAGAGGAAATAGTCCCGATATATTTCTTCTGCCATCTGCTTAATAAACGGTTTTGTAATCTAAAACTTTGTATACATATTAACTTGCACCTACTACGCAATATAACAACATAAACAGACGATCACAGAAAGCTCCGGAGGGCCTCCAGATTTGTAATTAGCAGCCGCACATTGTCGCCGCGAAGCGGCGTGAACGCAGGCGCGGGGTGGGTTAACGCGCTTCGAGTGATACACCCGCCGTCCGAATCCGAAATTTAAGTTCCCGCACGTTGCCGAGCAGCCCATCGGCGTGAGCGTCGTTGCTAGGGGGTCTATCGCCTGCGCCGTAAAAGGAGCTAGTGACCAAGGCGCCCGGTGCGCATACACAATAGGCCCTCTCCTCCCTCCCCCCCCCCCCCCCCCCCCCCCACACTCTTTTACAACGCCTACACGCACACACGCCGTATATACACGAACTCATCTCTGTTACGTCATGGCGCGGTGGTGGCGCGTCGGTCGCATTTCCGGTCTGGGGCTGTGGGCAGAAGTCCCCATGCCAGACGTGTATTCCTGCGTTGTTTTGAAAGGAACGAGACAAAAACCTGCCTTCTTGTCAAAACGCCGCGACTGGGGCCGTACCAAAAGTGTCGAGAAAGGTTTGAAGGTCAGTTTTCACGTGCTCGGTTCGTCCGAGAATATGGATATGTGCCGTGAAAAGGGAAAAGCAGACGCCGTCGGACAACGATTGTTTGGGTGGGAAGCACTTTGGGTTGAATTCACGGATAGCTGTGATCATCAGATTTATTTGTTTTGTTCCAACATGAACACCAAAAAACCGTCAAGTTGCGGACTACGTTCAGTGCGTCTTCAAGTTCAAACGGCCACCTGATCGTTCGAACTGTCGTCTGCTCTTTCAGACGTGTCTGCTTGTCGTCTGCTCTCTCAGACGACGCCGGCCCGTAGACAGAATCTTGGCCCGGTACTTGCGATAAGAAGTAATGCACGCCTCAAAAGACCTAAATTTGAAGGTTGGTGAGCAGGCTCGATGTAAACAGTAGATACAAGGAGACGTTGATCATTGTTACCAGTGACCATCACCGACTTGCTAGGCCTGATTCGCATAGTCCGGTTCTGCTTTAGATTTTCAGTATCGACGTCGACCATCTCAGCTTCGGTTCACGCTTTTGCAGCCCGAGCGACGTTGCGACTGAAAATAGCGAGCGAAATCTCATCACGCGAATCACGCTTTAGCGTACATTCTGCGGCGTCCACGCGGAATGAATCGCCGCATGTCACATTATTGACGCGAAGTTTTGCGGTGTAACGAGCCTTGTTAATTTCGTTGAGGCCGCTCAAGTAGTCAGACATTGCCAGGAAGACGTAGAATTAACAATTCGAACGCGAAAAAGGGCAGGGGGACTCACACAGACGCCGATAACATCGCATTTCAATGGTTTGTTTATGGGCGACGGCGAGCGTCTTGCCCACATCGCCATCGCGCATGCGCGGCGCCGGTGGCGTCCGCTAGAGGCGTTCCGGGCGCTCCGGTTTGTTTGTAAACATGAGTTGGTCCATAAGTTAGTGATGGACCGAATCTGCCGTACTTGAGATTCGCAAAGTTCCGCACATGCCGATATTTTGAAGGAAAGTTCGGCAAAGATTCGGCAAAAATTTGGCAAATGGCTGCGCACGCGCACGAACGCGACGGGGCCATAGATCGCAAATGGACGCCGCGCAGTCGCGCGGTTACCATCGCACAGTTTAGTACAACCATCGGTTACGGCGAGGTCTGGAGTAGGCTACACGGTAACTGTGCGTTTGTGAGCTTTTGCGAGTGTGGTTCTCTTTAATATTTTCTGCCTCAAGAACAGAAGATAGACCAGTAATTTACTCAGTCAAATGCGCAAGTGACAAATGATGCGGTACATTCTGGATAACGTGATTTTCATTTGACCTCTCCATTCATTCAACGTGGTAGTTGAAACATTGACTGACAACTGACAATTACGCTTATACCCTTGTTACACGGGCACACTTAACTGCAGTTACGCTAAACCACAATTAGCGCACAATACTTGCCGACAACATTCTGCGGCGATGCAGTCAGAGCTATGGGCGAACGTGCGCTTGAGCATCTTGAGCACCCATCAAAGCAGTGCACGCGCTCTCTTCACTTCTTTTGAGATAGCTGTCCGAGGGTATAGTGCGGCATCTGTGCTGCCACGTAACCGCAGTTAAAGCTGAGTTAACCGCGGTTAAGTGTGCCCGTGTAACAGGGGTATTAGTGTGCGCAGCCCACTGCCGACAAACGGGGCAGAGGCTTGCCAGAATGTATGGGATGCATCTGGCATCCTCGTCATATTGTGATACATGTTTTCTCCCTTCGTTTCTTTCCTTTTTACGCATTTTCTGTAGTGTGTACATTCTGAACATTTATTTGTTTGTTTTGTTTTTTCATATGTGGTGGCGGGCTGGCAGCAGACATGTGCAAGCTACTCAAAAAAGTAATTAGGTTAAGTTACCCAGTATTAGCCTCAAAAGTAATTTGAGTAGAGTAGAAATTACTCAAATGGAAAGTAATTCAGTAAATAACTAACTACCGTAAAAAGTAGTAAATTGCTTTTGAAGTTACCTTTATTTTTTTTTTCTATGCTAACAAGGAAGTACTTACATAGGTTTTGATACATGAGCGAAATTCTGCTAGCCAAATATAAAGCGGCCTGTGTTTTCACAAAAATGCTTTAATACCTGGTTCTGCTTCTGCATGCCTAGTTGTTGTGTACTACTTTTTGGTCAAGGATGTTCTGCGGATGTATAATTTAACCTTTGAGGTTCAGCACTGCCTGAGCTTGATTTTGCAGACAGTGTTTGATTGCTTACAGTGTTGCGTAAAGTATGTCTAAAAACTACTTGGAAGTTCAAAGTAAATGAGAGGTTATGTACTTCAAGTAAAGTAGTAAGTACACCGAGTGCAATGTACTTTAAGGAACATACTATAAATACAATGAACTTCCAAAGTAAAGTAGGAGTACTTTTTAACACACTCTTTCAGAATGCCCTTTCATTCCCTATATACAGCGTTGTTTTATTTATTTTTTTCTTGCCGGTATAAATTGTTTTAGGGGAAATCGGTGGTGCATCCATTTTTTTCGGGAAGGGCGGCAAAATCGGAGGTGCATCAATCTTTTTTGCTTTGAAAATGGCGGCGACTAATACGCCATAGAGTAATTGCTTTATTCTCGCTGATGAACCATTTAACACGATCAACTTATAAGGAACTTATTCATAGCCGCTATTTCTTCACTCAGAAAGATGACCAGATGACGCCTCGAAAGACAGCACAAGCTATACAGGAGCACCAGATTAACTTCAGAGCGGGTGCTACACTTTGTTACCTCCGCTGAGTGAGGATGCAGTGTGTTCACCTCCTGTAGTGGGCAAGAATAAGAAGCGGGGACAAGCCCTTTCTTTTGGGAGCTTTCATGTGCGCTTTGGAGGCACCATACCTTTCTTCAAATGCGTCGAGTCTCCTTGAGCTTCGGGATACAAAGAAACGCCACTATTCAGAGCTAATCCCACAGTTACTCGGCCTCTCTTGCGTCATGTCTGTTCGCTCCCCGCGCCTCGTAGCAGTGTTGTTGCAGTGGGGGGGCTCGTTAAAATTGTGTGTGTGTGTGTGGGGGGGGGGGGGGGATTGGACTATCCAAATCACTTTCTTCCTTCGCCCCCCCCCCCCCCCCCCCCCCTTTTCTACGCCACCATGCTTCCCCCTCTGCAAATAGCAGCTGATCTTCCAACATCTTTTCTCTCTTGATAGGCAAAACAACCTTTTCAGCTCTCTGCCTAGCCGGCACACCATCACATGGGCCAAGAAAGGTGTAGTTTTACTGCATAGGAGAAATTAGCAGGGTCCAAGATGGTGACATAGAAGGATAGGGGACTGTTCCAGTCGCTGACGGCTTGTGGAATAAATGACCGATTGAAAGCGTTAGTAGAGTCAGAAATGCGTTTGATGGTGCAGACGTTGTTGAGGCGAGAAAATGTTCGGTCGGGGGGTAATAACAAAGTGGTTTTGAGGTCGGGAGTGTGGTAGTAGATTTTATGAATAAGGCGCAGCTGAGAGTCCTTCCTGCGAAGCTGCAAAGAGGACATGGTTAGTTGAGTTTTAGCGCTGAGACACTGAAAGAAAAGTCATAAGTGGACGAAATGAAGCGAGCAGCTCTGTTCTAAACTGCCTCTAGGGTACTGATGAGGTACAGGTGATGGGGATTCCAGATGGTTGAAGCATATTATAATTTTGGTCTGACGTACAGTGCTAATCATACTTGCCTATAACGCGCGAGCGTGCGGCTTCTTTCGGGGAGTGCTAGACTGGTGGCATTCCCGGAAATAAGCTAGTCACGTGGCGCAACATGGAACGGCCCACTCGAGGGGTGTCCTGCCCACTCTATCAGCTTGATGAGCGATAAGCGTAAAGTACTTTATGATATATTTTTTTTTTTGTTTTTTGATGACGACATCGTTGATACGCCTTCATGCTTTAGTTTGTTCATTGTTCGAGCAAAGATGTTTGTAAAAAGCGTACGAGCAGCCTTCCGCGTTTGCCGCCAGCTGATAGAGTGGGCAGGATGACACCCGTCCAAGCAGGCCGTTCCATGTTGTGTCACGTGACTAGCTTACTTTCCGCGAATGCCACCAGTCTAGCGCTCCCCGGAGAAAGCCGCACGCTCGCGCGTTATAGACAAATGTGATTAGCACTGTACGTGTCAAAGGTTAGCTTACGGACAAAGGGTGGAGTGCTTCTTAGGTTACGTCTGATTAGTCCAAGAGTTCTGGATGAATCGGCAGTAATATGGCTTCAATGTGGTTATTCCAGGAAAGGTCAGATGTTAGTCTTACACCAAGGTATTTATACACAGTAGCGGTCTCAATCAGATCGGACTCCAAGAGGTAATTGAATGACAGGGTGGTTTTTTTCCTGGTGAAGTGAATTAGTTTGGATTTAGACTTGTTTAATTACATAATCCACTCTTTGCATTAATTGTTCATTTAATCTAGATCTTCCTGAAGCTGGTTATTATTTTGCACACAAGTTACTTTGCTATAGATGACGCAGTCGTCGGCGAAAAAGCGTATTTTTGAAGAAATTTTAATGGGAATGTCATTAATAAATATTAAAAAAAGTAAAGGCCCGAGTACGAACCCCTGGGGAACACCAGAAGATGCATTTACTCATGATCATTAATGGACGTGAGCTGTACACGGGAAAAAAAAGGAAGTCACGGATCCATGCAAACGGTTATTGGTTGAGGCAAAGAGATGATAGTTTAGAAAGGAGGCTTTGATGGGGGACGCTCTCGAACGCTTTAGAAAAAATTTTAAAAAAAACTGCGTCAGTCTGGACGTGACATTCAGTGTTAGTGTGCAAGTCATGGATGACGTCGCAGAGCTGTGTTTTGCAGAAAAGTACCCTTTGAAAACCGTGCTGCTGTTTAAAGAAAAAATAATGGGATGATAGGTGCCTTATGAGTTTGGAGTAGAGGATATGCTCAAAGATGTCTGCATGAAATTGAAGTCAAAGAAATAGGGCGATAATTAGATGCGGAAGAGCGGCTGCCATGTTTAAAGACTGGGATTACCCTTCCCACCTTCGAGTCAGATAGAAGGCAGCTTTGAGATAAGGACTGATTAAAGATGAGTTTCAAATACTCACTAGAAATAACACTGGTGTTTTTTTTTTTTTTTTTTTTTGTAATTTTAGAGTTGATGTTATCGGTTCAAGCGGACGAAGTAAGTTTTAGTTTATCAATAAATTTTCAAATACCGGCGGAGTTAACGTTAATAAGATGCATGCGCTCGTAAAGCTCTTCAGGGAGATTGGGAACGGAGTCCAAGCACTCGTTAGTAAACACTGATGAAAAGTATTCGTTAAACACAGAACCATCATGCTCGACGTTGCACATCCGATATTTCTAGCTCTCCCCATCTTCCTAAACGTCCGTGTGCGTCCTAACACCAGAAACCGGAATTTTAAAGGTTAAAAACGGCACGATGCGAATATGGAGCGCGCACTTTCATGCAAAGCTGACGCCAAGTGACTCAAATCGAAAAACATGCCCATTTACAATATTGTTATTTCTTCTGGCGAAGGCTCAGCAACCGTTGCATTCGTTTTCGCGCACGAAACGGTGACTCCCAAAGAAAGCAAGAACGCAGGGTTATTGCCTTTATTTTAAGAATGTAAACACACTTGCAGGCGTGCGCTGATGAATCCTCAGAATCAAAACTCTCGTAGCGTGATTCATGACTGCGCCGGCTACTACCAAACCTTGTTGTCACGGCACTTTCTGCAAGCAAACACTAAAATTGCCAGTAAACACACAAAAGCGACATCGATACAATTATCTTGTAGAATATCCCCTTATTTAGTCATAACTGTTTCAATAGGCACTACATGTTGTATTTATTTTAAGAAGGAAAAACAAAACGTTTTTCGTTATAAAAAAACAAAATACCAATGTTAAGTCTGGTAACATTGTATTTTTGCAGAATCATTGCCAAATCTTTAGAAAAGAAAAGTTGCGCCGAAGTTTCGATTCGGCAAAAGTTCGGCCCACCACTAGTAAAAATATGCGACCCAGGCCGGGGAAGGGGGGGGGGGGGGGGGAGGGGAGGGGAGAGGAGGGGGGGGGGGGGGGAGCCTAGTTTGCCTTCCCACTCAAAAACAAGTTGGTACGCCACTGTATAGGGTTGTCTGAATTGTATGCATGCGTCGCTATCAGCAACGCCGTGTTGCGAACTGCGACATGCTACGATGCACATCGGGAGGCCACTGACTTTTTCGTCTGTATAATCTGCAAACTACAACCACATGCGACGACGGTGGCTGCGTCACATATACTGCGCTCAGTGCACTGCCACCCTCGTGCACATTTCCTTAGAAATAAATGAGCTTCGATAGAATATATTTAATTATGTCACTCTCTTCCGATGCTCACTGCTTTCTCGTGAAGAGAACCATTTCCACTGACGACACACTGCAGTCATATTTATGTCACTGTGCACGTTCCAATGTCAAATGCGATTTGCATTTGACATTGGAACGTGCACAGAGTTGTTTACAAACAAACCGGAGCGCCCCTAGCGGACGCCACCGGCGCCGCGCATGCGCGATGGGGGTGTGGGCAAGAAGCTCGCCGTCGCCCATAAACAAACATTGAAATGCGATGTTATCGGCGTCTGTGTGAGTCCCCCTGCACTTTTTCGCGTTCAAATTGTTGATTCTACGTCTTCCTGGCAATGTCTGACTACCTGAGAGGCCTCAGCGAAATTAACAAGGCTCGTTACACCGCAAAACTTCGCGTCAATAATGTGACATGCGGCGATTCATTCCGCCTGGACGCCGCAGAATGTACGCTAGAGCCTGATTCGCATGATGAGATTTCGCTCGAAATTTTCAGTCGCAACGTCGCTCGGGCTGCAAAAGCGTGAACCGTAGCTGAGATGGTCGACGTCGATACTGAAAATCTGAAAGCAGAATCGGACCATGCGAATCAGGCCTAGCAAGTCGGTGATGGTCACTGATAACAATGATCAACATCTCCTTGTATCTCGAGCCTGCTCACCAACCTTCAAATTTAGGTCTTTTGAGGCGTGCACTTACTTCTTATCGCAAGTACCGGGCCAAGATTCTGTCTACGGGCAGGCGTCGTCTGAGAGAGCAGACGACAAGCAGACACGTTTGAAAGAGCAGACGACAGTTCGAACGATCAGGTGGCCGTTTGAACTTGAAGACGCGCTGAACGTAGTCTGCAGGTGGTCCGTACAACTTGACGGTTTTCTGGCGTTCATGTTGGAACAAAACAAATAAATCTGATGACCACAGCTATCCGTGAATTCAACCCAAAGTGCTACCCACCCAAGCAAACATTGTCCGACGGCGTCTGCTTTTCCCTTTTCACGGCACATATCCATACTAACTAGCTAACCAACCAACTAGCTCAGCTCAAGCCTGTTACATATCCATATTTTCGGACGAACCGAGCACGTGAAAACTGACCTTCAAACCTTTCTCGACACTTTTGGTACGGCCCCAGTCGCGGCGTTTTGACGAGAAGGCAGATTTTTGTCTCGTTCCTTTCAAAACAACGCAGGAATACACGTCTGGCATGGGGACTTTTGCCCACAGCCCCAGACCGGAAATGCGACCGACGCGCCACCACCGCGCCGTGACGTAACAGAGATGAGTTCGTGTATACAAACAAGAGAGTTTTTCTACAGCTCCTTTGGACAAATGCCATTGTTTATGAGATTCAGGCGCGTAGCCATCTTTGAGATATCACAAGATTGTCTTGGAAAGTTGATGTATGCTTCTGTGTGAGAAAACTGTTTAAATAATACTGCAATAAAAGTGTGAACATACACATCTGGAATCTTTGTTTCTGTCTAACGAGTTTAAATATCGCATTCTATGGTGACTGAGCTAAAAAAGGAAGTACAATTGTCACGTCCAGTTTAGGTTATTAATCTTATCCGGATTGACTTTTGCTGACGTTGCCCTGGCTGGTGGGCGGCAGTGGCCGGTGAGCAGGAAAGGGAACCGAAGACTGCTCACCTTGCGGGAAACGTCAGGGCCGCTCTCCAGCGCCCACGTGTATAGTTGCACCTTCCCCGGTGGAGTTCGCCAGAAAAGCGCGCCGGTCCCCCGATGCGCGAAGGGCTGATATGGCGCTTGGTGCGGCAGGCTTTGCTTCCGGCCCTGGCGTGCTTCCTGCCTCCCAAATGAGAGGCGAACCCCCATCACAACTAGCCCCGAAACGGAAGCCTCTCTTTCCTAATCACGCCGGTGTAGCGGGACAGAGTTTGGGCGCTTGCCGCATTTACGACGAAAAAAGAAAGGGCGTCAAGCACGAGCTGACAGGTCGCAGGACTGAAGGCGCAGAGCTGTGACCATTACCTGCGTTTGGTTTCTGAAACAACGCGATACCCCTTACCCCCCCCCCCTTCTTTTTTTTTTTAAAGCCCCCATTTCTCATTTACCATCACTACCCACGAAAACAACGGCGTCCTACATATGTACTAGATCTTTTTTTATATATAAAATTAGTCTTGCTATCAAGAATCGCCAATGATAGAGAACTCAAACAACTGTCAGTTATATATAAATTAAAAACAAAAATTTGGTTCTTCCGAACATATTTAAAGGTAAAAGTTCATTAACTTCAAGGTGCAATTAAAAAGAAAAAAAACACTTATTTTCTTCAAATTCAAAGATATTACTGTCAACGACGTGACTGTCTTAATCCATTAAAAGTGTTGCATCATTTTGTCTTCGTCAAACCTACAGTGTTCAAAATGTAGGTACATCGCACACCGATGATTTTCGTGGCACGTTATGAAGTGTCACCTGTGTAAGATACTTTAATAACATTGATACCGAGAAAGCTCAATTTTTGTTATTGAATACATATTCAATATTATATGTTCACAACACAATTCGCTACATACATTTTAACTAACGAATGTTTACAAAACCTAGCAAAACCGGTATCGATTTTCTCAAGAACCCCATCTTTTTGCTTCTTAATGTTTAATTAGCAGCAAGGTATGATGTTGGTTCATCAAAAAACACAAAGAAAATATCGTATTTTGGTTGTATAACCTTAAATCTTGCAAGTTGTTCGTTGTGGTAAAATTTTAATTGAAGGAGCTGTGCAACGATTTTAACGTTGAAAGAATTGGCATCTTTTGCTTTTGATATTGTTCACCTTGTCACAAATGACAGAAAACACACCTCCTTTCATCGAAATGTTGCGATTCCGCCGCGTAATAGCGAGGCAAAACTTAGAATATTCCCCGACCTGCAGCCGCGAGCTGCGGCCATGAGAAACACGGGGTGTGACGTCAATGGGGAATCTTGTAGAAAGATAGCAAGTTGTGCGGATACCTGCTCGATAAAAGGTAACTTTTCTATAAATCTTGTCGTTCCAACATATATATAAATTCGTCAAAAACCTGGTATCATCGACAACTTTTTATTATACGGAGTTTTAGTGGCGGCATCTATCCTAAGTCCACAAAACCGTCAGCTCTCTCTGCTACTGCGAACAGCCGCCAGAAGCCGAAGGGAGACTTTCCTCCTTTCACCATATTGTTCGCGCGGTGTCCGCCAGCACGTGGTTAAAGGCCGCCGTACAGTTCGCGCTTTCCACTTTTTCTGCGTTTCCTCCTCTCCTGCCCTCCTTTCCTTCCTTCACCGCCCTCCCCCACCTGTTTACCGCCCTCCCCCGAGGGGACAACATGGAGAATGGATTAGGAGACACCTCCGTCAATCCGGCTTAACCCGCCGAAAAGGGGGCCTGCTGCTAAACTAAAAATGATTTCGCTGCTCGAAAAAAAAAAAAAAAAAAACGCCGCGGGCAGCGATTGTATGCGTTTTGCCGGATGCGCAACGCTCCGTCCGCCTTGAACAAGCTTGTATGCATTGGACTAACATTTTTTGAAGTGCGGCAGGTTTAGTGTAGGTCCTATTATATGGTCCTGCAAGACTTCCCTGTCCGCCACAAGCTAGCCAATAATTCAAGAACATAACGACGGCAGCGTAGTCAAACAGTGTAAAATAAAATGTATATAATCTTTCTAAGAACACTGCTTGGCTTTCAAATTCTTAGCGCAGCCAATAATCGTAATCAAACTATTTTTATGATTGAAGACAACTCGTCGTGCATCGACCCCAAGATTACGCTTACGTGAAACATGATTCGGCGCGGGAGCGGCTCGACTCACAGTAAACATTTTTTTTTTTTCAACGTGGATTTTGCTTTTTTTTAATTTAGGTGAGGCACCACTGGCAGAACACGAATCGCATACTGGGAAGGTATATACCGTCTGAAAACTCATATAGCTGGTTCAGTGAATGCAATACAATCGCATTCGTTGAAGCTTGATTTGTTGATTCGAACTTCAACAAATCACACGCACCCATTCTCCCTATTCCTGTTTACCCAGTCATAGTCGTTCCCTCGCGATGCAATACGAGTACAAGTAACTGCAGTTTATGCATTGTTGACGTTAATTGGACAGCCGTGATCACACGGTTTTTAGAAGCGCTATAGAACGAGCACAAGCGTCAAATTCCGGTACACTGATTCATTTCTGTCTCACCGCCGTGACGCCACACGAGAAAAGCGATTTCGTTCTGTCTCTGAAATTAGGAACACAGAAATGAAGCTATAATCCCGGTAATAAAACAAAGCGAAATGGATCTCTGCAGCCAATACCCAACCGTTTGCGAGGTGACTAGGCGAAAGCATATATTACCTCCGTGCCTTTACCCTCTGTACACTGCCAGAGAGAGTCATACAAACTCCTTGGAGCTATTCTCAACACGAATGCGTTTGCAAGCCTCTAGTTTGACTCGGCTGGGATTCGTCCCTTTCATAGCTCTCTATGAAACGAGAAAGGTAGATACTTTTCTACATTGGGTGGGTTTGCCCGGGGCCTCCAGTTATTTACGGCCAAAATCACACTGGAGGCGCTTCAGCAATGTTCACTCTGGTCGACACACGTGCACACTAAAAATGCCAGTCGTCTGCCTTCCCAAAAGATACTTGAAGAGCCAATCATAGAGACCGACGGATAACGAGGCCGAAATTATGCTCATACTTCAAAAAAATTATAACACAAATTTGGCCTCGTCATTACCAAACTGGTTGCCGGACGAAATTCTCTATGCGTATTGTAAGCCAGGGTTGGTAATAGTAACATAAGATACGTACGGCAGAATTCCCTGCCATAAATAAAATGATTTGGCTAACGCTAATGTAACGCGAAATAGGTGCAAAGAGTTTTGCAAAAGGGAGCGTAAACCGAAAAAAAGAAAAAAAAAAAAAAAAGAAACAGAAGAAAAGGAAAAGTAATAATAATAAAAAAAAAATCTCTGGCGACGTGTCCAAAAAAAAAATTCTGTTCATGTGATTTTTATTGTCACGTGACCGAACAAAAAAAAATAAACGAAATAAAAAAAGAACACGAGAAAAAATCATCCCCTGCCCGGTTTCAAAGCTAGGCCCTCTTGATCGTGGAACTAGCGCGCTATTCGTTGCGCCTAGTTGCGCCGACATAACTTTTTGTTTTCTTTCTTTATTGCAAGTTGCGCCAACATAACTCTGCCTGTAATGCTCGCGCATTTTCACATCATAGGAGAAAGCTTAGGTGCCTTCGTAGTTTTTCATGTATGTGTTATTTTTATTTGTGGCAAGAGTTCACGTTCCAGAATGCTTTTAGAGTTTTGGAGCAAAACGAGTTTTCTTCATCCGAGTCACCTTCTAGAGCCAGTAGACCACACTGGGTCGTCCAGCTAATCAAGCAGCTATTTTCAAATTCTCTGACGTGCCCGTCCTCGCATCCGAGGTCGCCGTTTGACGAGCTTATCTTCCACCTGGTAGCCGGAACCCCAACGGCAGCTTTGTTCCGTCCCCACTCCCTCTCGAGAGGATGGCTCGCCCCGAGGCTAATCCCCTTCTCTAGACACCCTTTCCACCCAACGCTGGCCCTTTCCCTCCCCGTCTCCAGCTTCGGGAGAGAAGGTTCTTCCCTGCAGAACGTCCCGTTTGTACAGCGGCCTTTAAAGGGATACTTCAACGAAATTTGAAATATTCCCGTCGTGTTCAAAAATAGGTTGAATATGATACACAATATCCGTAAATGACAATCGCACGTTCGTATTTTAAGCCTGGTGGCTGTATTTTTTGTTATAAACGGCCCACTCTGGCAAGCGCTCGGAGAAGGCCCAGCTTAGAGCACTTGACATCCAACGCAATCGTGACGTAGGTCGTCTCAAGACGAGCAAAGCTACGGCGAGGCTGACGTCGAGAGGATGGCCTGGTCGTTCCAGCCACCGAAGTGGCTGCTTTTGTACGAATTTTGAGTGGCGGGTTAATCTTCTATAATCTTCTAGGGGGACAATAGCGACTTCTGCTACACACAAAAGGGATTCTCAGGAAAAGCGGAGTTCCTCCTTCCCCCCTTCTCTCGTCGTGGCCGGAGATGAGACAACCTCCGTCACTACCTGTCAAGGTTCCTAGACGAGCATTACAAACGAGGCGTTTGCGACATCCACCAGGTGCTCTTTGCTAATCGTTTAGTTCGTTTTAAAATTCCTTTTCGAGGCTTTTTTAAACAATATATTGGTATGTTCCATGTGATACTGCTCTTTTGAACACATATAGACCAAAAAATGAGCGCCGAAATTTCGTTGTAGTATCCCTTTAAAGTGAACTAGAAAAGGGGTAGTGAGGTCAGCGCGCGCTGACGGCGGCCGCACTTCGTGTCGACGGCTCGAGATGGCGCCGCGAATGCATGGGCTGGATGAAGCGGGTGGCCAGGACGGCTCGCATTGCATTTGCAGCGCGACTAAACACTCTTTGTTGGAGCTTTTCGGCTCGAAATGTTTGCCGTTTTAGGTCCGAACCCCATAAAAGAAATACGCGACACAACACTGACGCAATTCGTCTGGCCGTGTTCGCTTTGCGCGGGGTACGAAGCAGAAATGCGCGACGTGGAAGGCGAACACCACCAGTCCAATTTCCTGGGCGGCGTTTCAAAACAAAAATGTTCGTGCTATTTTTTTTTTTTTTATGGCAGGTGGGTTTGTTAGGAGTCTCTCATTAGAAACAGGGTGAAGCTATTTAATGGTCAAGAAGTCCTTCACTCGCGCGCATAAATGACTAGTTGTAATATTGAGACAGGATCGTATTGTTGTTTCCTAGACCACTGCCTAGACATTTAAACAATTACGGCTCAAGCCTCAAGAATTGCATGCAATCCTTTTAACAGGATGATTCCTTTTATACCTAGTTTTGAAACCGTGCATAGCTAGCCCCAAGGTTTAATCTCCTTTATTGATTCACCATTATGTCTCGTTAAGCCAATTTCAAAGAAACCTGTAGGGTAAATACTGCTGGACAAAAAGAACTCGTGTGACAGCAAACCCTTTTATTTATAGATCAATACACTTTTTATTAGTTAAACTCGGCAAGAACACAATAATGTAAACGACTTATTTTTCGCGGGTTCAATATTTCGCGATTTAGGTCGAAGCTATAATTTCGAAGTAATTCGAGGGTTCTAATTTTCGCGACGCGGTAGGATCTCACTATAGGTTCCAATGTGTTTACATTTTACCGGAATTGTTCGCGGGACCTATTTTTCGCCGGCACCTCCACAGAGACGATGGGAGTCGACGTCTCGGAAAGGAACCTCCGCTTCCTCGCAGCTGACGAGGCGTCCTCCTTCAGTCATGCGGCCACAAAGAGGAACAAACACCAGGCATGCTGTCCCGTGAAAAAATCACAACTGTCTCGAATAAAACTTCATTGTCACACATTTTAAGTTTACAATACACGAAAACACTGAGGCTCGGAACTCGGTGACGGCTCCAGTGCTCGGAGGGGACACGCAGCGTGGAGTATTCTTCGGGCATACAGGCTTCATCAAACGCCCCAGTTGCCCCGGTATCGGCTGCAGCCGATGTGGTGGTGCCAGTGCTGCTACAGGCAGTTGGAGAGGCAGTGTGTGGCCTTTTTTACCGTCAACTGAGAAAGCATCGGTGTTTTTTCGCTTTCTCGTGGACCTTGGCTGCGACGGTTTCTTTGATTGGTAGCTCGGAGCAGTCGGAAGCAACGCTGGTACAACGCCCGGCAAGAGCTGCGGTTTTCCACGCGGAATGCGCACCTCTTCATCGTTTATAATGTGAACGAACTCTCGCGTTATAAACGATGGCTAAAAATGAAGCTCACAGACCGAACACGTTTCGTCCAGGAGCTTATCCTGGCGATGCAAGTTCCGTTCCCAAACTTTTCTTTGCTCTTCCGCCTAAGGTAGTGAGAACAGCGACGGCTGCTCACCTTTCCGCCACTGATATCCCCTGTTGTAAGTTTGAACTCTGACTCGGAGCTCGGGAGGGCAAGAAACAGAAAAACCGACAACGAGATGGCGATAAATCTCACGTGGTACGGCGCAGCGTAAGAACGTAAACAGACAAGACGAAAAATAAGCACACACAAAGAGACAACACCGATCACGAGGAAAGCACGTGGATGCTCGGGTAACCTCGACTGGCACCTGACGGACTGAGCTTTGCCCGCGGCCTCACGTCATGTTTACACCAGCTCGGGCGAACTTGAGCAAGACGAGATGCCTGCCGCCGCCATCAACCATCTGGGGGTGCGAAGAAGCGGACGGGAAAAGAAGCGGAATTTGAAACGTCGGTGAGAGGAGAGAGAAGGAAGACGCGAGCAACAGCCACAGCCCGGTGTGGGAACAAGAGAGATCGAAAACGAACGCCACGAAAGACGCCACGCAAAAAGAACTCTTCTGTGTTTAACGAAGCTTAAGTTGTAGATTTAGAATAATAAAAAGTTCGTATTGGGTTAAACCTTGCGGTTGTCATTTTACAACAAAAACTTTCTGGTGCCGAAACCCGGGATTAACCGCCAACGCAACCCCCGAACGAAGAAATGGCAACTCAAGCTACAATCGACCGACTGAGACGCAGAAGAGCAGTGGTCCGAACGTCAGCAACGAAACTCCTGAACGAAATCGATGTTCTGCTGGCCGCGGAAGACACGCATACGGGTGAGCTTCAAGAAAAGTTTGAACTTCTGGTGTCCAGAGAATCAACGTTAAAGGAACTGGACCGTGAGATGGAAGAAGTTGTGGACTGCGAATCGATAGAAGAGGAGATGACAGGCGCGGAAGTTTACCATGAAAGAATCAGCGTAACGAAGACGCGATTGCGAAACAAGCTGACAGAACGTGAACAAGCCGCTGCCAGGTTATCTTTGATGCAGAACACGGCCGTCAAAACTATCGCAAATCAAGGACGGATGACTACGACAGTGAAGCTCCCGAAACTTGAGATAACGAAATTCCAAGGGGACATACGAGCATGGCAAGGATTTTGGAGCCAATTTGACTGCACCATTCACCAGAACGAAGTTCTCTCGGAAATCGACAAGTTCAAGTACCTCAAAAGCTACCTGACCGGAAAAGCTGCTGCGGCAATTGAGGGACTCGCCGTTACTGCCGAGAACTATAAAGTTGCAATCATCCTCCTGAAGGAAAGATTTGGTCAACAGGAGCTGATCATCGAAAGTTATCTGTCACGGCTTCTAGAGATCAAACCAGTCCATGACTCCAGGAACGTCAATGCGCTCAGAGCGTTATACGATGAAGTGGAGACGGGAGTTCGAAGTCTTGACGCCCTGGGGGTTCAATCGGATACCTATGGAACGATGCTCCTTACCGTTCTTCGAAAGGTCGTGCCGGCCGATCTGAGCTTGGAGTACAACCGGAGGTCCGCCTCACGAACAGCGACAGAACACAACGAGCTGAGAGACTTTCTGGACTTCCTGAAAATCGAGATAGAAAGCCGAGAAAGAAGCTTATATGGGTCAGGACATTCCGTGCCACGAACCGAGGATCAAAGAACCTTTCGTGCAAGGAGAGATCAGCAGAGTCGTTATCCTCCTTCTGCGTCTGTACTAACAACAGCAGCAGGCCTGGATGAAAAGAACTGTGTGTTCTGCAAATCAGGTGCTCATCTGACTGCGGACTGCACATCCTCAATGACCAACGACGAACGCAAGCGTGTTCTGAAGGCTGAAAACCGATGTTATCGTTGCACCAAGAAAAACCATCGAGCAAAGGATTGCAGAAGTGCAAAGTGGCTGAAGTGTGCGCAGTGTGCAGGGAGACACGCAAGTGCCATGTGCGACCCGAACTTCAAGCCTCAGCATAAGACTACGGTAAAAGAAATGGCGAACACCGGTGAAACATCAACTTCGGAGGGAACGACACTCCAGTCAACGCTCAAGATAACAAACGGAGAAAGGAACAGTGGAGCGCGAGTACTTCTGCAGACAGCTCAAGCCTGGGCAGAAGGTGAAAGAGAGCGTTGCCGGATTAGACTTCTCATCGACGGAGGAAGTCAGCGGACTTTTATTCGCCAAACCGTTTCCAAGAGGCTTCACCTGAAGGAACTGGGTGAGGAGGACTTGACGATTTTCACGTTTGGAGACGCAGCAACGAAAACGAAATGCAAGCGAGTGGAACTGTGGCTCCGCAGCCAATACGACAGAAGATGCGTAAAAATAGAAGCCCTCGAGGTTCCTCACATCTGCTCAGATGTCATGAACAACCCCTCCGAGGAACTGCGGGGGCTGCCTGACGATATGAACCTCGCGGACGTGGAGCTCTGGGGCAATCCATGCGAGGAGGGAATCAGCCTTCTCATCGGAGCCGATCACTTCTGGGACATTGTGAACGGCGGAGTCAAGCGCTTGGATGGGAAGCTGATGGCAGTCGACACCATCCTCGGGTGGACACTTCAGGGTCCCCTTACCTCTACTTCTGCGACAATCTACTCGTCAACAACTGGAGTGATGAGGGTGACTGTGTCCGATACAAACGACGCGGAAAGTTCGGCTCAGCTCAGATCATTCTGGGAACCTGAGCACATAGGAATAGCTGACAACGTGACGAAGATTTCAGAGACGGAGTTGCTCAGCGAATTCAAGAAATCCGTAAAGTTTGAGAACGAACGGTACCAAGTTTTACTGCCATGCAATGAAGAAGGCTGGCCAAGTCAAGTGGAAAATGCTTGCCAGGTTGCGGACAACAAAGCAGAAGAAAGGAAGGCAATGGTGTTACAAGTAACAGCACCAGCTCTGTTTCCAGTTTTCGACTTCGAAAGGTACAACTCGGCAACCAAGGTGATCCGCGTAACTGCCTGGATCAAACGTTTCGTGAAGAATTGTGCCAAGGCAGCAGACAAACAAAGCGGACCTCTCTCAAGCGAAGAACTGATAGAAGCCGAAACGTATTGGCTTACCATTGCACAAAACGAGACTTTTGTGCCAGAAATCACGAGCTTGCGTGAAGACAAACAAGTTGACAGGAAATCGACTCTCAGGAATTTGAACCCTTTCTTGGACAGCGACGGATTGGTTCGAGTGGGTGGACGATTGCAGCACAGTGACAACAGCGAGAATGTGAAGCACCCAATCGTCCTTACCGCCGATCACCCTTTCACCACCCTTCTCATCGCTGGAGAACACCGTCGGCTGTTCCATGCTGGGGTTCGAGACACGTTAGGACGGCTACGGGAATCCTACTGGATCATCAGAGGACGACAAGCAGTAAAGAAAGTAATTCACAAGTGTTTCGCCTGCCGAAAACGAAGTTGCCTGCCCGCATCCGAGCCAATGGCTCCCTTACCGGCGGACCGAGTCACAAGAAGCGAGCCTTTTAGCATCACGGGAGCAGACTTCGCAGGACCTTTGATCTGCCGTCAACGGAAAGGAAGCAGCAAGTGCTACATCGCTCTATTCACGTGCGCTGTTACACGGGCGGTCCACCTGGAGTTGGTGAGTGACCTCTCCTCCGCCACATTTTTGTTGGCTTTCAAGCGTTTTGTCGCACGACGCGGGATCAGCACGACAGTGTATTCGGACAACGCTTTAACATTCAAACGAACGTCGAAAGACCTTGAACTAATTTTCCGTGCCATCCGGTCTGAAGAAGTGCAGGCATACTTCTCGAATCACAGAATCCGTTGGAAATTTATCGTCGAGAGGGCCGCATGGTGGGGCGGATTTTGGGAAAGAATGGTGCGATCCGTCAAGGTGTCTCTGCGCAAGGTGTTGGGACGCAGCAGCCTGGATTTTGAGGAACTAACGACTGTCCTGGCCGAGGTCGAGGCCGTCATAAATTCTCGCCCTCTGACGTACGTGTACGCAAACGCCGAGGAACCAGAGGTGCTCTCCCCAGCTCACTTCCTAGTGGGGAGGAAACTAACGAGCCTTCCGCCACATCGACTACCAACGGAAGCGCGACCAGCTGGAGATCAGCTTGCTCGAAGATGGAAATACCGCACTGCGGTGGTGAACAATTTCTGGAGACGGTGGCGGCGAGAGTATCTGCTCGAACTAAGGTCAGCGCACCTGGTCAAACCCACTGCCTCATCGGGACTCCAAGTGGGTGACCTGGTTCTTCTAAAGGAAGACCGTCTACCAAGACACATGTGGAAAACCTGCAGAATAGAGGAGACTATTCAAGGAAGGGACGGCAGAGCAAGAGCATGTAAGCTGATCCTACCCGGGGGAGGAAGGCTTCGCCGGCCCATTCAACATCTGTACCCGTTGGAGTTAAAAGAATGACCGTGCCCGCTCATTCCGGGGGAGATTGTTGTAAGTTTGAACTCTGACTCGGAGCTCGGGAGGGCAAGAAACAGAAAAACCGACAACGAGATGGCGATAAATCTCACGTGGTACGGCGCAGCGTAAGAACGTAAACAGACAAGACGAAAAATAAGCACACACAAAGAGACAACACCGATCACGAGGAAAGCACGTGGATGCTCGGGTAACCTCGACTGGCACCTGACGGACTGAGCTTTGCCCGCGGCCTCACGTCATGTTTACACCAGCTCGGGCGAACTTGAGCAAGACGAGATGCCTGCCGCCGCCATCAACCATCTGGGGGTGCGAAGAAGCGGACGGGAAAAGAAGCGGAATTTGAAACGTCGGTGAGAGGAGAGAGAAGGAAGACGCGAGCAACAGCCACAGCCCGGTGTGGGAACAAGAGAGATCGAAAACGAACGCCACGAAAGACGCCACGCAAAAAGAACTCTTCTGTGTTTAACGAAGCTTAAGTTGTAGATTTAGAATAATAAAAAGTTCGTATTGGGTTAAACCTTGCGGTTGTCATTTTACAACATCCCCTGGCACCCCGGAGCGAAGCAGTGGCGTTGTCGACGTCGATTCGGCACGGCACTTCAATGACCGTAAACGACAGCAGAAACGGGTAACACGGGGTAAAGAGCGGTTCAGAATGGGGGCCACTTCGAGCTGCCAAAAACGCAAGCCAACTCTCCTCGTCCAGGGTCTTCGGAACGCTCGGAAGCGGTCGGATCCTACAGCCACTACGTCCGCAGCGCCACCGCGTACATCCGGGACCTTTCCACACGCTCCGTTTCACAGAAATGCATGGCGCGCCTCGGCGGCTGATCTCACTACCCCTCCTCTAGTTCCCTTTAACGTGGTCACGCGGTCTCGAGCGGATGAGTTATCGCTGCTCACTGATGGCTCTAAAGAGAGAACTTTTCCGGAACCCCGCGCCTACCCCATCAACGTCACTGCGCACGTGACCCGGAAAACGACGTACGAGTTGAGAGGCAACAAAAACCTGGATGTTTTTCATTCTTTTAAATAAAAACTATGGTATCCAGGCAAAATCTGTTTTCTGTAGTTCACTACGGAAGAGTCAGGTATCAACTTCCACGATTATTTAAGCAAAGCCCTTAAGTTGTTGCATAGCTCCTTTACGGAGCCACGAAACGATTTTTCTGCTTTCGCTAAATACTACTTAGGATCACTCTTCAACGTTAATAACTGTATAAACTTGCCTTGTTTTTTTTTCATTTCTAATAAATGGCAGTTACAAAAAAAAATCGATAAATATGAGCATTGTTCATCCCCTCAACTCGGAGCCAGAACAAGCGACCACGTTGCCTGGTGCCTATCCTATGCCGCCCACTTTAATCATACTATCATAGCCACGCGCTGGGATTGGCTAAGTAGAAAACGGATGCTGAGCTTTAGGCATAATGAGAGTTCGGCTATTCTCATGACCGCAGTGGTTGGACACGAACAACTGCCCGAGTGTCCGCCAAAGCGTTGATTGTTACGAGCAATCACGCATGCCATGAGCCCCGCTTGTCTGTCGTCAGGCCGGTGGTTTCGATCCAACGCTATTAGATTAGCTCAGTTACAAAACTGCGAGCGTTACGACCCCCCCCCTCCCCCACCCCCTCACACACCTCGGTCCACCGGATGGATGGATGGATGGATGAATACGGCTGAGCCCTTTGGACCGGGCGGTAGCTTACGCCACCTAGCCATTTTGTTTTACCATTTAAGCTTAGAATATTTAAATGTGAAATCTATATTCACTCCGCAGTGCAGATAAAGTGAGGCTATGAAACCCCCTTGCCATCAATGAATAAGAAAATACCTATAGTTTTCTCTCGATTTCTGCCACTGTTAGAAGGCGGCCATTGCAGGGACTACAGTTGGATAGGGCGTGCGTAAGGCCGTGTGGTCAGGAGGACCTGTGAAGCAATACGGAGACCAAGTCGTCTGCTTCTTGCACAGAAGTTGCGGTGACGTCAGAACGACGTCACCTTTTGCTCTTCGCGTTTTTCGAGAGCGCGGATCGTGGAAGACGAGGCAACCAGCCTTTCGTTTCGTTCTTCCTTGGCGGCAACTTCCACAGCCTCCTCAAAGGTAGCCGGGTCACTTGACAAGACGAACCGTCGGACCGGGTCCCGTAACCCATTTACAAATCGAAACAGAAGCTGTCTGAGCAGCATGGACTGCGCAGCGGCATCTACCTGCTCCGCGTCAGCGCCCTCGTGCCTGCACAGTGTCTTGACTCCCAAACCCCGAATTTGCCCAACTTCTCGCTGTCCGGCTCATTGTCGTACCTCCTGAGTACAAGCTCTTTAAAATCAGCGTACGTCTTCACAGCCTTCATCTGCTTATCATGCCACGCAAACGAGTATGCCTTCCCGACCATCTTGCATTTCGCCATTCCAATCCTCTGCTCATCGTTCCAACCCCCATTTGGGACACCTGGCCCAGCACCTCTAGAAACTCGCTCGGAGTGGGTCCCGCTTCATCTCCGGTGAATGACGGAACCATGGCGCCTAGCGCGAGAACCCCTGCTCCCACCGAATTCGCCATTATCCGAGAAAGGGTATTCACGGCCGGGACACTCCCGTCATCGTCCGCCATAGGTACACTCACGTACGCGGGGGACACCCGCACAAATCCCAGCGACAGGTCCCACCGGTGCCCTAAAATCTTTGTCTCGTTCACTAAGTCGTAACGGGCCCTGTCGCTGGAGCGAGGCACCCAAGACGGTCGATAACAAAAATTGCAACTTTATACAGGTAGGGAAATAATTACGGCACACAGTCCCTCACACTCTCGCAAAAAAAAAAAAAAAATTAGGAATGTTTCGGCAGAGTTCTACGCCACTACGCGATAAGGAGTTCCAAGGCCGAACACTCACGACTGATGGCTGCTTGGGTGGAGTATCAGAGGGAACTTGGACGTCTCGGAGGTTGTGCCGAAGTTGCGCCGAATCCAGAAACGTCGAAACTCTCGTTGGTGTCGCCCCGCAACCTCACCGATTCCCTAGTTCCGCTTCCCACCGGCCTGGCCACGCTTCCCACCTTTCGTGTCCGCCGCCCAAAAGAGATGGTCGCTAAAAAAAAAATAGTTTGCTTTGTATAACCATGTTGAATATACCTGAGACTGGGGTAGAAAAAAATATAGAAGTCGAAGAAACGGAACGGGACAGGACGACGTCTCAAACGTATATTCAACATGGTTAACATCCACCAGCTCGCCTGCACCCTTACTATTGTATCTTTGCTTTGTATGTTTATACAGCCTTGGTGGAGATACGCCACAACGGGAAATCGGTCTCTTAGCTGTAGATGAGAAATTCAGCCAGTGCAGTACAACCGCCAACCTGGGATTTTTAACGTGCATCACGCAGTAGTGATTACACGAACGCGTGCCGGTACGAAACTCATCCAGATCGAAACGACCGAGGCCGGTGGAGATCGAACCCAGAAGGTTCCCAGCGCAAGCTTTCGCTCCACGCTCCGAGCTGAGACGCGTTAGCCCACTCGGCCACTTCCTCCCCTAGAGATGGTCGCTGGGCTTTCTTCCCTTTTTGCTCCCTTCTTCAGGCTTGTCCATTTTCCCCATCGGAGGGTAGACGCCTATACTTCGTTTCAGCTTCGGTCCGAGCGCGGCCGATGTTATGAGCGAAATGGCCAATCAAACAGCGCAAAAAGCGCACCGTCAGGGAGTGCTCTCTGCAGTTGATAGGACTAGCCGGCGGAGGAGCGCGCACAAAGAGACGGCGAATAGCGGCTGGTCCTATCAACTGCAGAAAGCACGCCATGACGTTGTGCGTCTTTCGCTGTTTGATTGGCCCTTCGGCTCACAACATTGGCCGCGCTCGGACCGAAGATGAAACGAAGTATAGCCCCATCCCCCCATCAAAGGGTAGATGCCCAGCAGTCTCAGAGGCGTGCATCAGCATTCCTCACCGCTCCCGAAGAACCCCTCCTTGCTTCGCTCTTCTTCCCTCTCACACACGCACACACGCCCACGCGCACATTGAAGACTGATTGTGAGGCGCACCTCACAGTTTCGGAGAGAATACGCATTGTTCATTAGACGGGAACGTCACATACACACGTCACGTCGCAACCATCTGGCTGACTAAAGGTGTGGCCAAGTGCATTGTCATTGGGCACGTACCGGCGCAGCCGATGAGGAGAAGGTGGCGCCACGTCATGAGTGTATACAATGAGCGCGCGTCACACACCGAATCAGCAGAAATAACGCATGTCGAAAAAATAAATCGAAAGCTTTTCACTAAAGGGACTACAATGCTTTCGCATTTTCACACCTAAGCAATTTTAAGTGTATGTGCCAAAGTTACTTTTGTATTCTTTTGCCACAGCCCCTCAGACACATGCATGCCTGGAAATAAGGATTATTATTATTATTATTAACTTACGCACACTTTCCGTCATAATATTTATTTTTATTTTTAACAACATGTACACGGGAGTACCGCCAAGCCGTCCAGATCATCCATAGTTTAGTGTTTCTTCACGTTCCTGTTTACACGTTCACGTTCAAACGGCAAAACACCGTAGACCTTATTCTCTTTTGAAATGACAACGAACCGTAGACGACATGAAGGTATATGCACGCTGTCTTCACGATAATTTCGAAATAAAATAGTCAGAAGCCTTTAAAGACTTATAAACTCAAAGGATGTTCAGGTTGAATTAACTCATGGCGAATTCCACGGGGCGTTTTGGAGCGCGCCGGGATCAGTTGACCAGATCCGGAATGGAGCAGACGATCCGAACGGGGTCGCGCCGCCTACGGATCCCCCGTGGAACATGACCACTACTCTGGGATCGGCGGATGCCTTCCCGTCATTCAACTGCCCGGGAATCCCCTTTCCGCGGCCGCCATCGTTGTTTCGAAGACGTTTTCGCAATCGCGGCGCTAACACGTGTTCGACGCACGGGAGGCAGGAATGGCTCAGCAGCTTCTAGCAAATATTGCCGGAACGCCCGTAGCGCGGAAAAACCTTCTCTTCTCCTTCGTGGAAAACGAACCGGCTTTCGAGCCAAGGAGCCGAGGGGTAAGCAAGCGGCCATTACGAATTCTGAGGCGAGATCAGGCGAGGTGCCCTGCGAGAAAGGAAGTCACGTGTGTGCGCCGAGGGTGGCCCGGCTGGCTTCCGGTCGAATCCACCGAGATCGCCGGAGCGACTTTTCTCGGATCCAGATCGAGATCTGGAACGGGAGCTAATCCAAAACGACCAGTGGAACACGTCCGTCTCGATCCCGATCGCCCAGTGAAATAGGCTCGCTCCAGAAACGTCGATCCCGGCGCGCTCCAAAACGACCTGTGGAATTCGCCATCAGTGTAAACAGTAAATACTGGTGCTGAACATTGTAACTGGTAGAAAACGTCGACTTGTTATGTCTGATTTACATAATCCGACTCTGCTTGAAATGATCAGTTTCGACATCGAGGACCGAAGTTTCCGTCTACAATTATTTTGCAGCACGAGACCTCGCAACTGAAAATAGCGAGCAGAATCTCATTCGGAATCTTTAGGCCATTAACAAAAGCTATGCAATAGTAGCCAGAACCAGGGTCGCTAAACTCGTCACACCCAAATATTCTTTGTATTATATATGATATTAGCGGCGAGATGTTACGGTGGCACCCTCTTACGGTTCCCTCTCGTGACGTCATAACCTTGCGAACAAAGTTTGATGGTGTTTGTAGTTAGCATGGTAGAAGCTTGAAATGATAGCGCTCTGAAACCAACCTTACCAACACCGTCAAAACTGAAGTCTTTACATTCCTCTTATTTCCGTCGATTCTGACGGAAATAAGGATTCTGACTATGCCGTCAGAAATCCTTTGCTGACGGCATAGTCAGAATTCGGCCAATCCTGGAAGGCCGACCACAGCGACGCTTTCGATCGCGCACGTCGCCAATAGTCCGGGAGGAGCTGAAAGATTGCCGCGAAGTTTTCTTTTCTCCCAAACCCGCATATCCGTTTATCGTCGTGACGTTTCTCTTTCAAGGGGCGAAAAATCCCCACCACTTTCTAGACGCCGAACTGGAGCAGCACGAGACAGCGCGCGGAGACAAACGTGGTTCATACATGGGACGTCACGAGGAAGATTACCATTCTCGACCTACATGGTTCATAGTCTCTAAAAAGCACAGCAGAGGCTCGGGATCAGCTGCGTAGACTTTCCATTTTCCCGGGGGGGGGGGGGGGGGGGGGACAGGCTGAGAAGTTTCTCCGGGGGGGGGGGGGGGGGGGGGGGCTGGTGGCGTCCTTTGAGAGTTTTTACGCCCTTGACGTCAGGGTCAGGATTATCCGTTGTGAACGACGCATTCAATATGGTGCATGTTCGAAACGACGGTGACAAGTTTGATTGTATATGATGGAAGCTTGGAGTCATCGCGTTCTTAAAACATCATCGTCAATAGTGACAACCTGAAAGTACCCTTGTTTCTGTTTATGAAAGCAGAATTATGTCCAGTCTGGCTAATCTTGGAAAGCCGACCACACCGACGCTTTTGCTAGCCTACGCGGCCAATAGTCTTTAATTAGAAAAAAAAAATAGTAAAATGATTTTGTCCCGCTGAGGGGGGGAACTGCCCGGAGGTGAAATCCGCCCGAAAACGGACAACGCAGCTCGGCGGGTTCTGACCACGGTGTAAGATGCACTCTTTAGGTGAGGACACGGCGGGGCTGAACGCGCGGCGCGAGGAATCAGATAGCGTTCGTTCGACGGGCATCCGGAAGGCTGCATCATTCCGCGGCCACCCTGCCCGCGGCTGACAGTGTCGCCGGCGGCCAAACGGCGAAACTGTGTGAGTGCGAAAAAATTTATCTCGTTGCCATGACCACCCCGGCACACCGTGGTCTTTCTGCACAAGCGACAACTTCGCTGGAGCTCTGGGCGTGTGAAGCATGAGGCGACACGAGCCGTCTTTGCCGTGCCCACGGTGCCCACGCGTCGACGAGTCATCTGCCGGCGCCGCTTGAAACCACAGTGAGAGAGAAAGAGAGAGAGTGCAGGGGCGCCTCTACAGGGGGGCAAGGGTGGGCAGCCGCCCCCCTTAAATTCCTGCCTCCCCCCCAAAAAAATGCTGTCGGGGGGGGGGGGGGGGGAGTTCAGTCCGCAAAGGGAAGGTTGTGGTTTTCTGAAAGGAAAGTTAACGTCGCACATTACGGGCACTAGCAATGGACGCGGAGCATCCGTTCTTTCAAGCCAGCCATCCGTCCTTGGAAGCCAAAGCAGGCAAATCAAATATAAGAATAGAGAAGCGCGACACTATTTTTAGAAGAAACAGCTTTACAAGAGACATACCACTCCCGTCTAGCGTACCTTTCTTACTTTGACTGACTTCTTTCGGTGGAAGCGGGCCCTGCAGGACCACTTTGTCCAGAATAAGTTTTCTGGTTTTCGTGAACAATTCCCGAAATCCGGACGCGTCTCCCTCTTTTGGGTGCGTGCCATAGCCGCTTGACCTTCAGCAGCGGCACGACGCTAATGTTGCTCGCGGATTACACC
>NW_024610438.1:0-57731 GCF_016920785.2 Ixodes scapularis
TTCGGCGCGGTTTTATTCGTTCACCGTGACCACGATCTCGGCTATTGCCTGGGTGAAAGCGAATTATTGGAGAGAGCACGGCCTGACGAGAGACGTTCGGCGCGGTTTTATTCGTTCACCGTGACCACGATCTCGGCTATTGCCTCGGTGAAAGCGAATTATTGGAGAGAGCACGGCCTGACGAGAGACGTTCGGCGCGGTTTTATTCGTTCACCGTGACCACGATCTCGGCTATTGCCTGGGTGAAAGCGAATTATTGGAGAGAGCACGGCCTGACGAGAGACGTTTGGCGCCGTTTTATTCGTTCACCGTGACCACGATCTCGGCTATTGCCTCGGTGAAAGCGAATTATTGGAGAGAGCACGGCCTGACGAGAGACGTTCGGCGCGGTTTTATTCGTTCACCGTGACCACGATCTCGGCTATTGCCTGGGTGAAAGCGAATAATTGGAGAGAGCACGGCCTGACGAGAGACGTTTGGCGCCGTTTTATTCGTTCACCGTGACCACGATCTCGGCTATTGCCTCGGTGAAAGCGAATTATTGGAGAGAGCACGGCCTGACGAGAGACGTTCGGTGCGGTTTTATTCGTTCACCGTGACCACGATCTCGGCTATTGCCTGGGTGAAAGCGAATTATGGGAGAGAGCACGGCCTGACGAGAGACGTTCGGCGCGGTTTTATTCGTTCACCGTGACCACGATCTCGGCTATTGCCTCGGTGAAAGCGAATTATTGGAGAGAGCACGGCGTGACGAGAGACGTTCGGCGCGGTTTTATTCGTTCACCGTGACCACGATCTCGGCTATTGCCTCGGTGAAAGCGAATTATTGGAGAGAGCACGGCCTGACGAGAGACGTTCGGCGCGGTTTTATTCGTTCACCGTGACCACGATCTCGGCTATTGCCTCGGTGAAAGCGAATTACTGGAGAGAGCACGGCCTGACGAGAGACGTTCGGCGCGGTTTTATTCGTTCACCGTGACCACGATCTCGGCTATTGCCTCGGTGAACGCGAATTATTGGAGAGAGCACGGCCTGACGAGAGACGTTTGGCGCGGTTTTATTCGTTCACCGTGACCACGATCTCGGCTATTGCCTCGGTGAAAGCGAACTATTGGAGAGAGCACGGCCTGACGAGAGACGTTCGGCGCGGTTTTATTCGTTGACCGTGACCACGATCTCGGCTATTGCCTCGGTGAAAGCGAATTATTGGAGAGAGCACGGCCTGACGAGAGACGTTTGGCGCGGTTTTATTCGTTCACCGTGACCACGATCTCGGCTATTGCCTCGGTGAAAGCGAATTATTGGAGAGAGCACGGCCTGACGAGAGACGTTTGGCGCGGTTTTATTCGTTCACCGTGACCACAATCTCGGCTATTGCCTCGGTGAAAGCGAATTATCGGAGAGAGCACGGCCTGACGAGAGACGTTCGGCGCGGTTTTATTCGTTCACCGTGACCACGATCTCGGCTATTGCCTCGGTGAAAGCGAATTATTGGAGAGAGCACGGCCTGACGAGAGACGTTTGGCGCGGTTTTATTCGTTCACCGTGACCACGATCTCGGCTATTGCCTCGGTGAAGGCGAATTATTGGAGAGAGCACGGCCTGACGAGAGACGTTTGGCGCGGTTTTATTCGTTCACCGTGACCACGATCTCGGCTATTGCCTCGGTGAAAGCGAATTATTGGAGAGAGCACGGCCTGACGAGAGACGTTTGGCGCGGTTTTATTCGTTCACCGTGACCACGATCTCGGCTATTGCCTCGGTGAAAGCGAATTATTGGAGAGAGCACGGCCTGACGAGAGACGTTTGGCGCGGTTTTATTCGTTCACCGTGACCACGATCTCGGCTATTGCCTCGGTGAAAGCGAATTATTGGAGAGAGCACGGCCTGACGAGAGACGTTTGGCGCGGTTTTATTCGTTCACCGTGACCACGATCTCGGCTATTGCCTCGGTGAAAGCGAATTATTGGAGAGAGCACAGCCTGACGAGAGACGTTCGGCGCGGTTTTTTCGTTCACCGTGACCACGATCTCGGCTATTGCCTCGGTGAAAGCGAAATATTGGAGAGAGCACGGCCTGACGAGAGACGTTTGGCGCGGTTTTATTCGTTCACCGTGACCACGATATCGGCTATTGCCTCGGTTAAAGCGAATTATTGGAGAGAGCACGGCCTGACGAGAGACGTTCGGCGCGGTTTTATTCGTTCACCGTGACCACGATCTCGGCTATTGCCTCGGTGAAAGCGAATTATTGGAGAGAGCACGGCCTGACGAGAGACGTTTGGCGCGGTTTTATTCGTTCACCGTGACCACGATCTCGGCTATTGCCTCGGTGAAAGCGAAATATTGGAGAGAGCACGGCCTGACGAGAGACGTTTGGCGCGGTTTTATTCGTTCACCGTGACCACGATCTCGGCTATTGCCTCGGTGAAAGCGAATTATTGGAGAGAGCACGGCCTGACAGAGACGTTCGGCGCGGTTTTATTCGTTCACCGTGACCACGATCTCGGCTATTGCCTCGGTGAAAGCGAAATATTGGAGAGAGCACGGCCTGACGAGAGACGTTTGGCGCGGTTTTATTCGTTCTCCGTGACCACGATGTCGGCTATTGCATCGGTGAAAGCGAATTATTCGAGAGAGCACGGCCTGACGAGAGACGTTTGGCGCGGTTTTATTCGTTCACCGTGACCACGATCTCGGCTATTGCCTCGGTGAAAGCGAATTATTGGAGAGAGCACGGCCTGACGAGAGACGTTTTGGCGCGGTTTTATTCGTTCACCGTGACCACGATCTCGGCTATTGCCTCGGTGAAAGCGAATTATTGGAGAGAGCACGGCCTGACGAGAGACGTTCGGCGCGGTTTTATTCGTTCACCGTGACCACGATCTCGGCTATTGCCTCGGTGAAAGCGAATTATTGGAGAGAGCACGGCCTGACGAGAGACGTTTGTCGCGGTTTTATTCGTTCACCGTGACCACGATCTGGGCTATTGCCTCGGTGAAGGCGAATTATTGGAGAGAGCACGGGCTGACGAGAGACGTTTGGCGCGGTTTTATTCGTTCACCGTGACCACGATCTCGGCTATTGCCTCGGTGAAAGCGAATTATTGGAGAGAGCACGGCCTGACGAGAGACGTTTGGCGCGGTTTTATTCGTTCACCGTGACCACGATCTCGGCTATTGCCTCGGTGAAAGCGAATTATTGGAGAGAGCACGGCCTGACGAGAGACGTTTGGTGCGGTTTTATTCGTTCACCGTGACCACGATCTCGGCTATTGCCTCGGTGAAAGCGAATTATTGGAGAGAGCACGGCCTGACGAGAGACGTTTGGCGCGGTTTTATTCGTTCACCGTGACCACGATCTCGGCTATTGCCTCGGTGAAAGCGAATTATTGGAGAGAGCACGGCCTGACGAGAGACGTTCGGCGAGGTTTTATTCGTTCACCGTGACCACGATCTCGGCTATTGCCTCGGTGAAGGCGAATTATTGGAGAGAGCACGGCCTGACGAGAGACGTTCGGCGCGGTTTTATTCGTTCACCGTGACCACGATCTCGGCTATTGCCTCGGTGAAAGCGAATTATTGGAGAGAGCACGGCCTGACGAGAGACGTTCGGCGCGGTTTTATTCGTTCACCGTGACCAAGATCTCGGCTATTGCCTCGGTGAAAGCGAATTATTGGAGAGAGCACGGCCTGACGAGAGACGTTCGGCGCGGTTTTATTCGTTCACCGTGACCACGATCTCGGCTATTGCCTCGGTGAAAGCGAATTATTGGAGAGAGCACGGCCTGACGAGAGACGTTTGGCGCGGTTTTATTCGTTCACCGTGACCACGATCTCGGCTATTGCATCGGTGAAAGCGAATTATTGGAGAGAGCACGGCCTGACGAGAGACGTTCGGGCGCGGTTTTATTCGTTCACCGTGACCACGATCTCGGCTATTGCCTCGGTGAAAGCGAATTATTGGAGAGAGCACGGCCTGACGAGAGACGTTCGGCGCGGTTTTATTCGTTCACCGTGACCACGATCTCGGCTATTGCCTCGGTGAAAGCGAATTATTGGAGAGAGCACGGCCTGACGAGAGACGTTTGGCGCCGTTTTATTCATTCACCGTGACCACGATCTCGGCTATTGCCTCGGTGAAAGCGAATTATTGGAGAGAGCACGGCCTGACGAGAGACGTTCGGCGCGGTTTTATTCGTTCACCGTGACCACGATCTCGGCTATTGCCTCGGTGAAAGCGAATTATTGGAGAGAGCACGGCCTGACGAGAGACGTTTGGCGCGGTTTTATTCGTTCACCGTGACCACGATCTCGGCTATTGCCTCGGTGAAAGCGAATTATTGGAGAGAGCACGGCCTGACGAGAGACGTTTGGCGCCGTTTTATTCGTTCACCGTGACCACGATCTCGGCTATTGCCTCGGTGAAAGCGAATTATTGGAGAGAGCACGGCCTGACGAGAGACGTTTGGCGCGGTTTTATTCGTTCACCGTGACCACGATCTTGGCTATTGCCTCGGTGAAAGCGAATTATTGGAGAGAGCACGGCCTGACGAGAGACGTTCGGCGCGGTTTTTATTCGTTCACCGTGACCACGATCTCGGCTATTGCCTCGGTGAAAGCGAATTATTGGAGAGAGCACGGCCTGACGAGAGACGTTCGGCGCGGTTTTTATTCGTTCACCGTGACCACGATCTCGGCTATTGCCTCGGTGAAAGCGAATTATTGGAGAGAGCACGGCCTGACGAGAGACGTTTGGCGTGGTTTTATTCGTTCACCGTGACCACGATCTCGGCTATTGCCTCTGTGAAAGCGATATATTGGAGAGAGCACGGCCTGACGAGAGACGTTCGGCGCGGTTTTATTCGTTCACCGTGACCACGATCTCGGCTATTCCCTCGGTGAAAGCGAATTATTGGAGAGAGCACGGCCTGACGAGAGACGTTTGGCGCCGTTTTATTCGTTCACCGTGACCACGATCTCGGCTATTGCCTGGGTGAAAGCGAATTATTGGAGAGACCACGGCCTGACGAGAGACGTTCGGCGCGGTTTTATTCGTTCACCGTGACCACGATCTCGGCTATTGCCTGGGTGAAAGCGAATTATTGGAGAGAGCACGGCCTGACGAGAGACGTTCGGCGCGGTTTTATTCGTTCACCGTGACCACGATCTCGGCTATTGCCTCGGTGAAAGCGAATTATTGGAGAGAGCACGGCCTGACGAGAGACGTTTGGCGCCGTTTTACTCGTTCACCATGACCACGATCTCGGCTATTGCCTCGGTGAAAGCGAATTATTGGAGAGAGCACGGCCTGACGAGAGACGTTCGGCGCGGTTTTATTCGTTCACCGTGACCACGATCTCGGCTATTGCCTCGGTGAAAGCGAATTATTGGAGAGAGCACGGCCTGACGAGAGACGTTTGGCGCCGTTTTATTCGTTCACCGTGACCACGATCTCGGCTATTGCCTCGGTGAAAGCGAATTATGGGAGAGAGCACGGCCTGACGAGAGACGTTCGGCGCCGTTTTATTCGTTCACCGTGACCACGATCTCGGCTATTGCCTCGGTGAAAGCGAATTATTGGAGAGAGCACGGCCTGACGAGAGACGTTCGGCGCGGTTTTATTCGTTCACCGTGACCACGATCTCGGCTATTGCCTGGGTGAAAGCGAATTATTGGAGAGAGCACGGCCTGACGAGAGACGTTCGGCGCGGTTTTATTCGTTCACCGTGACCACGATCTCGGCTATTGCCTGGGTGAAAGCGAATTATTGGAGAGAGCACGGCCTGACGAGAGACGTTCGGCGCGGTTTTATTCGTTCACCGTGACCACGATCTCGGCTATTGCCTCGGTGAAAGCGAATTATTGGAGAGAGCACGGCCTGACGAGAGACGTTCGGCGCGGTTTTATTCGTTCACCGTGACCACGATCTCGGCTATTGCCTCGGTGAAAGCGAATTATTGGAGAGAGCACGGCCTGACGAGAGACGTTCGGCGCGGTTTTATTCGTTCACCGTGACCACGATCTCGGCTATTCCCTGGGTGAAAGCGAATTATTGGAGAGAGCACGGCCTGACGAGAGACGTTTGGCGCCGTTTTATTCGTTCACCGTGACCACGATCTCGGCTATTGCCTGGGTGAAAGCGAATTATTGGAGAGAGCACGGCCTGACGAGAGACGTTCGGCGCGGTTTTATTCGTTCACCGTGACCACGATCTCGGCTATTGCCTGGGTGAAAGCGAATTATTGGAGAGAGCACGGCCTGACGAGAGACGTTCGGCGCGGTTTTATTCGTTCACCGTGACCACGATCTCGGCTATTGCCTGGGTGAAAGCGAATTATTGGAGAGAGCACGGCCTGACGAGAGACGTTCGGCGCGGTTTTATTCGTTCACCGTGACCACGATCTCGGCTATTGCCTCGGTGAAAGCGAATTATTGGAGAGAGCACGGCCTGACGAGAGACGTTCGGCGCGGTTTTATTCGTTCACCGTGACCACGATCTCGGCTATTGCCTGGGTGAAAGCGAATTATTGGAGAGAGCACGGCCTGACGAGAGACGTTTGGCGCCGTTTTATTCGTTCACCGTGACCACGATCTCGGCTATTGCCTCGGTGAAAGCGAATTATTGGAGAGAGCACGGCCTGACGAGAGACGTTCGGCGCGGTTTTATTCGTTCACCGTGACCACGATCTCGGCTATTGCCTGGGTGAAAGCGAATAATTGGAGAGAGCACGGCCTGACGAGAGACGTTTGGCGCCGTTTTATTCGTTCACCGTGACCACGATCTCGGCTATTGCCTCGGTGAAAGCGAATTATTGGAGAGAGCACGGCCTGACGAGAGACGTTCGGTGCGGTTTTATTCGTTCACCGTGACCACGATCTCGGCTATTGCCTGGGTGAAAGCGAATTATGGGAGAGAGCACGGCCTGACGAGAGACGTTCGGCGCGGTTTTATTCGTTCACCGTGACCACGATCTCGGCTTTTGCCTCGGTGAAAGCGAATTATTGGAGAGAGCACGGCCTGACGAGAGACGTTCGGCGCGGTTTTATTCGTTCACCGTGACCACGATCTCGGCTATTGCCTCGGTGAAAGCGAATTATTGGAGAGAGCACGGCCTGACGAGAGACGTTCGGCGCGGTTTTATTCGTTCACCGTGACCACGATCTCGGCTATTGCCTCGGTGAAAGCGAATTATTGGAGAGAGCACGGCCTGACGAGAGACGTTTGGCGCCGTTTTATTCGTTCACCGTGACCACGATCTCGGCTATTGCCTCGGTGAAAGCGAATTATTGGAGAGAGCACGGCCTGACGAGAGACGTTCGGCGCGGTTTTATTCGTTCACCGTGACCACGATCTCGGCTATTGCCTGGGTGAAAGCGAATTATTGGAGAGAGCACGGCCTGACGAGAGACGTTTGGCGCCGTTTTATTCGTTCACCGTGACCACGATCTGGGCTATTGCCTCGGTGAAAGCGAATTATTGGAGAGAGCACGGCCTGACGAGAGACGTTCGGTGCGGTTTTATTCGTTCACCGTGACCACGATCTCGGCTATTGCCTGGGTGAAAGCGAATTATTGGAGAGAGCACGGCCTGACGAGAGACGTTCGGCGCGGTTTTATTCGTTCACCGTGACCACGATCTCGGCTATTGCCTCGGTGAAAGCGAATTATTGGAGAGAGCACGGCCTGACGAGAGACGTTCGGCGCGGTTTTATTCGTTCACCGTGACCACGATCTCGGCTATTGCCTCGGTGAAAGCGAATTATTGGAGAGAGCACGGCCTGACGAGAGACGTTCGGCGCGGTTTTATTCGTTCACCGTGACCACGATCTCGGCTATTGCCTCGGTGAAAGCGAATTATTGGAGAGAGCACGGCCTGACGAGAGACGTTCGGCGCGGTTTTATTCGTTCACCGTGACCGCGATCTCGGCTATTGCCTCGGTGAAAGCGAATTATTGGAGAGAGCACGGCCTGACGAGAGACGTTCGGCGCGGTTTTATTCGTTCACCGTGACCACGATCTCGGCTATTGCCTCGGTGAAAGCGAATTATTGGAGAGAGCACGGCCTGACGAGAGACGTTCGGCGCGGTTTTATTCGTTCATCGTGACCACGATCTCGGCTATTGCCTCGGTGAAAGCGAATTATTGGAGAGAGCACGGCCTGACGAGAGACGTTCGGCACGGTTTTATTCGTTCACCGTGACCACGATCTCGGCTATTGCCTCGGTGAAAGCGAATTATTGGAGAGAGCACGGCCTGACGAGAGACGTTCGGCGCGGTTTTATTCGTTCACCGTGACCACGATCTCGGCTATTGCCTCGGTGAAAGCGAATTATTGGAGAGAGCACGGCCTGACGAGAGACGTTCGGCGCGGTTTTATTCGTTCATCGTGACCACGATCTCGGCTATTGCCTCGGTGAAAGCGAATTATTGGAGAGAGCACGGCCTGACGAGAGACGTTCGGCGCGGTTTTATTCGTTCACCGTGACCACGATCTCGGCTATTGCCTCGGTGAAAGCGAATTATTCGAGAGAGCACGGCCTGACGAGAGACGTTCGGAGCGGTTTTCTTCGTTCACCGTGACCACGATCTCGGCTATTGCCTCGGTGAAAGGGAATTATTGGAGAGAGCACGGCCTGACGAGAGACGTTCGGCGCGGTTTTATTCGTTCACCGTGACCACGATCTCGGCTATTGCCTGGGTGAAAGCGAATTATTGGAGAGAGCACGGCCTGACGAGAGACGTTCGGCGCGGTTTTATTCGTTCACCGTGACCACGATCTCGGCTATTGCCTCGGTGAAAGCGAATTATTGGAGAGAGCACGGCCTGACGAGAGACGTTCGGCGCGGTTTTATTCGTTCACCGTGACCACGATCTCGGCTATTGCCTCGGTGAAAGCGAATTATTGGAGAGAGCACGGCCTGACGAGAGACGTTCGGCGCGGTTTTATTCGTTCACCGTGACCACGATCTCGGCTATTGCCTCGGTGAAAGCGAATTATTCGAGAGAGCACGGCCTGACGAGAGACGTTCGGAGCGGTTTTCTTCGTTCACCGTGACCACGATCTCGGCTATTGCCTCGGTGAAAGGGAATTATTGGAGAGAGCACGGCCTGACGAGAGACGTTCGGCGCGGTTTTATTCGTTCACCGTGACCACGATCTCGGCTATTGCCTGGGTGAAAGCGAATTATTGGAGAGAGCACGGCCTGACGAGAGACGTTCGGCGCGGTTTTATTCGTTCACCGTGACCACGATCTCGGCTATTGCCTCGGTGAAAGCGAATTATTGGAGAGAGCACGGCCTGACGAGAGACGTTCGGCGCGGTTTTATTCGTTCACCGTGACCACGATCTCGGCTATTGCCTCGGTGAAAGCGAATTATTGGAGAGAGCACGGCCTGACGAGAGACGTTCGGCGCGGTTTTATTCGTTCACCGTGACCACGATCTCGGCTATTGCCTCGGTGAAAGCAAATTATTGGAGAGAGCACGGCCTGACGAGAGACGTTCGGCGCGGTTTTATTCGTTCACCGTGACCACGATCTCGGCTATTGCCTCGGTGAAAGCGAATTATTGGAGAGAGCACGGCCTGACGAGAGACGTTCGGCGCGGTTTTATTCGTTCACCGTGACCACGATCTCGGCTATTGCCTGGGTGAAAGCGAATTATTGGAGAGAGCACGGCCTGACGAGAGACGTTCGGCGCGGTTTTATTCGTTCACCGTGACCACGATCTCGGCTATTGCCTCGGTGAAAGCGAATTATTGGAGAGAGCACGGCCTGACGAGAGACGTTCGGCACGGTTTTATTCGTTCACCGTGACCACGATCTCGGCTATTGCCTCGGTGAAAGCGAATTATTGGAGAGAGCACGGCCTGACGAGAGACGTTCGGCGCGGTTTTATTCGTTCACCGTGACCACGATCTCGGCTATTGCCTCGGTGAAAGCGAATTATTGGAGAGAGCACGGCCTGACGAGAGACGTTCGGCGCGGTTTTATTCGTTCATCGTGACCACGATCTCGGCTATTGCCTCGGTGAAAGCGAATTATTGGAGAGAGCACGGCCTGACGAGAGACGTTCGGCGCGGTTTTATTCGTTCACCGTGACCACGATCTCGGCTATTGCCTCGGTGAAAGCGAATTATTCGAGAGAGCACGGCCTGACGAGAGACGTTCGGAGCGGTTTTCTTCGTTCACCGTGACCACGATCTCGGCTATTGCCTCGGTGAAAGGGAATTATTGGAGAGAGCACGGCCTGACGAGAGACGTTCGGCGCGGTTTTATTCGTTCACCGTGACCACGATCTCGGCTATTGCCTGGGTGAAAGCGAATTATTGGAGAGAGCACGGCCTGACGAGAGACGTTCGGCGCGGTTTTATTCGTTCACCGTGACCACGATCTCGGCTATTGCCTCGGTGAAAGCGAATTATTGGAGAGAGCACGGCCTGACGAGAGACGTTCGGCGCGGTTTTATTCGTTCACCGTGACCACGATCTCGGCTATTGCCTCGGTGAAAGCGAATTATTGGAGAGAGCACGGCCTGACGAGAGACGTTCGGCGCGGTTTTATTCGTTCACCGTGACCACGATCTCGGCTATTGCCTCGGTGAAAGCAAATTATTGGAGAGAGCACGGCCTGACGAGAGACGTTCGGCGCGGTTTTATTCGTTCACCGTGACCACGATCTCGGCTATTGCCTCGGTGAAAGCGAATTAATTGGAGAGAGCACGGCCTGACGAGAGACGTTCGGCGCGGTTTTATTCGTTCACCGTGACCACGATCTCGGCTATTGCCTGGGTGAAAGCGAATTATTGGAGAGAGCACGGCCTGACGAGAGACGTTCGGCGCGGTTTTATTCGTTCACCGTGACCACGATCTCGGCTATTGCCTCGGTGAAAGCGAATTATTGGAGAGAGCACGGCCTGACGAGAGACGTTCGGCACGGTTTTATTCGTTCACCGTGACCACGATCTCGGCTATTGCCTCGGTGAAAGCGAATTATTGGAGAGAGCACGGCCTGACGAGAGACGTTCGGCGCGGTTTTATTCGTTCACCGTGACCACGATCTCGGCTATTGCCTCGGTGAAAGCGAAATATTGGAGAGAGCACGGCCTGACGAGAGACGTTCGGCGCGGTTTTATTCGTTCATCGTGACCACGATCTCGGCTATTGCCTCGGTGAAAGCGAATTATTGGAGAGAGCACGGCCTGACGAGAGACGTTCGGCGCGGTTTTATTCGTTCACCGTGACCACGATCTCGGCTATTGCCTCGGTGAAAGCGAATTATTCGAGAGAGCACGGCCTGACGAGAGACGTTCGGAGCGGTTTTCTTCGTTCACCGTGACCACGATCTCGGCTATTGCCTCGGTGAAAGGGAATTATTGGAGAGAGCACGGCCTGACGAGAGACGTTCGGCGCGGTTTTATTCGTTCACCGTGACCACGATCTCGGCTATTGCCTGGGTGAAAGCGAATTATTGGAGAGAGCACGGCCTGACGAGAGACGTTCGGCGCGGTTTTATTCGTTCACCGTGACCACGATCTCGGCTATTGCCTCGGTGAAAGCGAATTATTGGAGAGAGCACGGCCTGACGAGAGACGTTCGGCGCGGTTTTATTCGTTCACCGTGACCACGATCTCGGCTATTGCCTCGGTGAAAGCGAATTATTGGAGAGAGCACGGCCTGACGAGAGACGTTCGGCGCGGTTTTATTCGTTCACCGTGACCACGATCTCGGCTATTGCCTCGGTGAAAGCAAATTATTGGAGAGAGCACGGCCTGACGAGAGACGTTCGGCGCGGTTTTATTCGTTCACCGTGACCACGATCTCGGCTATTGCCTCGGTGAAAGCGAATTATTGGAGAGAGCACGGCCTGACGAGAGACGTTTGGCGCCGTTTTATTCGTTCACCGTGACCACGATCTCGGCTATTGCCTGGGTGAAAGCGAATTATTGGAGAGAGCACGGCCTGACGAGAGACGTTCGGCGCGGTTTTATTCGTTCACTGTGACCACGATCTCGGCTATTGCCTCGGTGAAAGCGAATTATTGGAGAGAGCACGGCCTGACGAGAGACGTTCGGCGCGGTTTTATCCGTTCACCGTGACCACGATCTTGGCTATTGCCTCGGTGAAAGCGAATTATCGGAGAGAGCACGGCCTGACGAGAGACGTTCGGCGCGGTTTTATTCGTTCACCGTGACCACGATCTCGGCTATTGCCTGGGTGAAAGCGAATTATTGGAGAGAGCACGGCCTGACGAGAGACGTTCGGCGCGGTTTTATTCGTTCACCGTGACCACGATCTCGGCTATTGCCTCGGTGAAAGCGAATTATTGGAGAGAGCACGGCCTGACGAGAGACGTTCGGCGCGGTTTTATTCGTTCACCGTGACCACGATCTCGGCTATTGCCTCGGTGAAAGCGAATTATTAGAGAGAGCACGGCCTGACGAGAGACGTTCGGCGCGGTTTTATTCGTTCACCGTGACCACGATCTCGGCTATTGCCTCGGTGAAAGCGAATTATTGGAGAGAGCACGGCCTGACGAGAGACGTTCGGCGTGGTTTTATTCGTTCACCGTGACCACGATCTCGGCTATTGCCTCGGTGAAAGCGAATTATTGGAGAGAGCACGGCCTGACGAGAGACGTTCGGCGCGGTTTTATTCGTTCACCGTGACCACGATCTCGGCTATTGCCTCGGTGAAAGCGAATTATTGGAGAGAGCACGGCCTGACGAGAGACGTTCGGCGCGGTTTTATTTGTTCACCGTGACCACGATCTCGGCTATTGCCTCGGTGAAAGCGAATTATTGGAGAGAGCACGGCCTGACGAGAGACGTTCGGCGCGGTTTTATTCGTTCACCGTGACCACGATCTCGGCTATTGCCTCGGTGAAAGCGAATTATTGGAGAGAGCACGGCCTGACGAGAGACGTTTGGCGCCGTATTATTCGTTCACCGTGACCACGATCTCGGCTATTGCCTCGGTGAAAGCGAATTATTGGAGAGAGCACGGCCTGACGAGAGACGTTTGGCGCCGTTTTATTCGTTCACCGTGACCACGATCTCGGCTATTGCCTGGGTGAAAGCGAATTATTGGAGAGAGCACGGCCTGACGAGAGACGTTCGGCGCGGTTTTATTCGTTCACCGTGACCCCGATCTCGGCTATTGCCTCGGTGAAAGCGAATTATTGGAGAGAGCACGGCCTGACGAGAGACGTTCGGCGCGGTTTTATTCGTTCACCGTGACCACGATCTCGGCTATTGCCTCGGTGAAAGCGAATTATTGGAGAGAGCACGGCCTGACGAGAGACGTTCGGCGCTGTTCTATTCGTTCACCGTGACCACGATCTCGGCTATTGCCTCGGTGAAAGCGAATTATTGGAGAGAGCACGGCCTGACGAGAGACGTTCGGCGCGGTTTTATTCGTTCACCGTGACCACGATCTCGGCTATTGCCTCGGTGAAAGCGAATTATTTGAGAGAGCACGGCCTGACGAGAGACGTTCGGCGCGGTTTTATTCGTTCACCGTGACCACGATCTCGGCTATTGCCTCGGTGAAAGCGAATTATTGGAGAGAGCACGGCCTGACGAGAGACGTTCGGCGCGGTTTTATTCGTTCACCGTGACCACGATCTCGGCTATTGCCTCGGTGAAAGCGAATTATTGGAGAGAGCACGGCCTGACGAGATACGTTTGGCGCCGTTTTATTCGTTCACCGTGACCACGATCTCGGCTATTGCCTCGGTGAAAGCGAATTATTGGAGAGAGCACGGCCTGACGAGAGACGTTTGGCGCCGTTTTATTCGTTCACCGTGACCACGATCTCGGCTATTGCCTCGGTGAAAGCGAATTATTGGAGAGAGCACGGCCTGACGAGAGACGTTCGGCGCGGTTTTATTCGTTCACCGTGACCACGATCTCGGCTATTGCCTCGGTGAAAGCGAATTATTGGAGAGAGCACGGCCTGACGAGAGACGTTCGGCGCGGTTTTATTCGTTCACCGTGACCACGATCTCGGCTATTGCCTTGGTGAAAGCGAATTATTGGAGAGAGCACGGCCTGACGAGAGACGTTTGGCGCCGTTTTATTCGTTCACCGTGACCACGATCTCGGCTATTGCCTCGGTGAAAGCGAATTATTGGAGAGAGCACGGCCTGACGAGAGACGTTCGGCGCGGTTTTATTCGTTCACCGTGACCACGATCTCGGCTATTGCCTCGGTGAAAGCGAATTATTGGAGAGAGCACGGCCTGACGAGAGACGTTCGGCGCGGTTTTATTCGTTCACCGTGACCACGATCTCGGCTATTGCCTCGGTGAAAGCGAATTATTGGAGAGAGCACGGCCTGACGAGAGACGTTCGGCGCGGTTTTATTCGTTCACCGTGACCACGATCTCGGCTATTGCCTCGGTGAAAGCGAATTATTGGAGAGAGCATGGCCTGACGAGAGACGTTCGGCGCGGTTTTATTCGTTCACCGTGACCACGATCTCGGCTATTGCCTCGGTGAAAGCGAATTATTGGAGAGAGCACGGCCTGACGAGAGACGTTTGGCGCCGTTTTATTCGTTCACCGTGACCACGATCTCGGCTATTGCCTCGGTGAAAGCGAATTATTGGAGAGAGCACGGCCTGACGAGAGACGTTCGGCGCGGTTTTATTCGTTCACCGTGACCACGATCTCGGCTATTGCCTCGGTGAAAGCGAATTATTGGAGAGAGCACGGCCTGACGAGAGACGTTCGGCGCGGTTTTATTCGTTCACCGTGACCACGATCTCGGCTATTGCCTCGGTGAAAGCGAATTATTGGAGAGAGCACGGCCTGACGAGAGACGTTTGGCGCGGCTTTATTCGTTCACCGTGACCACGATCTCGGCTATTGCCTCGGTGAAAGCGAATTATTGGAGAGAGCACGGCCTGACGAGAGACGTTCGGCGCGGTTTTATTCGTTCACCGTGACCACGATCTCGGCTATTGCCTTGGTGAAAGCGAATTATTGGAGAGAGCACGGCCTGACGAGAGACGTTCGGCGCGGTTTTATTCGTTCACCGTGACCACGATCTCGGCTATTGTTTCGGTGGAAGCGAATTATTGGAGAGAGCACGGCCTGACGAGAGACGTTCGGCGCGGTTTTATTCGTTCACCGTGTCCACGATCTCGGCTATTGCCTCGGTGAAAGCGAATTATTGGAGAGAGCACGGCCTGACGAGAGACGTTCGGCGCGGTTTTATTCGTTCACCGTGACCACGATCTCGGCTATTGCCTCGGTGAAAGCGAATTATTGGAGAGAGCACGGCCTGACGAGAGACGTTCGGGGCGGTTTTATTCGTTCACCGTGACCACGATCTCGGCTATTGCCTCGGTGAAAGCGAATTATTGGAGAGAGCACGGCCTGACGAGAGACGTTCGGCGCGGTTTTATTCGTTCACCGTGACCACGATCTCGGCTATTGCCTCGGTGAAAGCGAATTATTGGAGAGAGCACGGCCTGACGAGAGACGTTTGGCGCGGTTTTATTCGTTCACCGTGACCACGATCTCGGCTATTGCCTCGGTGAAAGCGAATTATTGGAGAGAGCACGGCCTGACGAGAGACGTTCGGCGCGGTTTTATTCGTTCACCTTGACCACGATCTCGGCTATTGCCTCGGTGAAAGCGAATTATTGGAGAGAGCACGGCCTGACGAGAGACGTTTGGCGCGGTTTTATTCGTTCACCGTGACCACGATCTCGGCTATTGCCTCGGTGAAAGCGAATTATTGGAGAGAGCACGGCCTGACGAGAGACGTTTGGCGCGGTTTTATTCGTTCACCGTGACCACGATCTCGGCTATTGCCTCGGTGAAAGCGAATTATTGAAGAGAGCACGGCCTGACGAGAGACGTTCGGCGCGGTTTTATTCGTTCACCGTGACCACGATCTCGGCTATTGCCTCGGTGAAAGCGAATTATTGGAGAGAGCACGGCCTGACGAGAGACGTTCGGCGCGGTTTTATTCGTTCACCGTGACCACGATCTCGGCTATTGCCTCGGTGAAAGCGAATTATTGGAGAGAGCACGGCCTGACGAGAGACGTTCGGCGCTGTTCTATTCGTTCACCGTGACCACGACGGCGTCTATTGCCTCCGTGAAAGCGAATTATTAGAGAGAGCACGGCCTGACCAAAGACGTTTGGAGCTGTTCTATTCGTTCACCGTGACCACGACGGCGTCTATTGCCTCGGTGAAAGCGAATTATTAGAGAGAGCACGGCCTGACGAGAGACGTTCGGCGCGGTTTTATTCGTTCACCGTGACCACGATCTCGGCTATTGCCTCGGTGAAAGCGAATTATTGGAGAGAGCACGGCCTGACGAGAGACGTTTGGCGCGGTTTTATTCGTTCACCGTGACCACGATCTCGGCTATTGCCTCGGTGAAAGCGAATTATTGGAGATAGCACGGCCTGACGAGAGACGTTCGGCGCGGTTTTATTCGTTCACCGTGACCACGATCTCGGCTATTGCCTCGGTGAAAGCGAATTATTGGAGAGAGCACGGCCTGACGAGAGACGTTCGGCGCGGTTTTATTCGTTCACCGTGACCACGATCTCGGCTATTGCCTCGGTGAAAGCGAATTATTGGAGAGAGCACGGCCTGACGAGAGACGTTCGGCGCGGTTTTATTCGTTCACCGTGACCACGATCTCGGCTATTGCCTCGGTGAAAGCGAATTATTGGAGAGAGCACGGCCTGATCGGAGACGTTCGGCGCGGTTTTATTCGTTCACCGTGACCACGATCTCGGCTATTGCCTCGGTGAAAGCGAATTATTGGAGAGAGCACGGCCTGACGAGAGACGTTCGGCGCGGTTTTATTCGTTCACCGTGACCACGATCTCGGCTATTGCCTCGGTGAAAGCGAATTATTGGAGAGAGCACGGCCTGACGAGAGACGTTCGGCGCGGTTTTATTCGTTCACCGTGACCACGATCTCGGCTATTGCCTCGGTGAAAGCGAATTATTGGAGAGAGCACGGCCTGACGAGAGACGTTCGGCGCGGTTTTATTCGTTCACCGTGACCACGATCTCGGCTATTGCCTCGGTGAAAGCGAATTATTGGAGAGAGCACGGCCTGACGAGAGACGTTCGGCGCGGTTTTATTCGTTCACCGTGACCACGATCTCGGCTATTGCCTCGGTGAAAGCGAATTATTGGAGAGAGCATGGCCTGACGAGAGACGTTCGGCGCGGTTTTATTCGTTCACCGTGACCACGATCTCGGCTATTGCCTCGGTGAAAGCGAATTATTGGAGAGAGCACGGCCTGACGAGAGACGTTTGGCGCCGTTTTATTCGTTCACCGTGACCACGATCTCGGCTATTGCCTCGGTGAAAGCGAATTATTGGAGAGAGCACGGCCTGACGAGAGACGTTCGGCGCGGTTTTTATTCGTTCACCGTGACCACGATCTCGGCTATTGCCTCGGTGAAAGCGAATTATTGGAGAGAGCACGGCCTGACGAGAGACGTTCGGCGCGGTTTTATTCGTTCACCGTGACCACAGACGTTTGGCGCCGTTTTATTCGTTCACCGTGACCACGATCTCGGCTATTGCCTCGGTGAAAGCGAATTATTGGAGAGAGCACGGCCTGACGAGAGACGTTTGGCGCCGTTTTATTCGTTCACCGTGACCCCGATCTCGGCTGTTGCCTCGGTGAAAGCGAATTATTGGAGAGAGCACGGCCTGACGAGAGACGTTTGGCGCCGTTTTATTCGTTCACCGTGACCACGATCTCGGCTATTGCATCGGTGAAAGCGAATTATTGGAGAGAGCACGGCCTGACGAGAGACGTTTGGCGCCGTTTTATTCGTTCACCGTGCCCACGATCTCGGCTATTGCCTCGGTGAAAGCGAATTATTGGAGCCGGAGTCGTTGGGCCGTTATCGTTCACCGTGACCACGATCGGATGCCGGAAGCGAATTATTGGAGCTAGCCGGCCTGACGAGAGTTTGGCGTTTTATTCGTTCACCGTGACCACGATCTCGGCTATTGCCTCGGTGAAAGCGAATTATTGGAGAGAGCACGGCCTGACGAGAGACGTTCGGCGCGGTTTTATTCGTTCACCGTGACCACGATCTCGGCTATTGCCTCGGTGAAAGCGAATTATTGGAGCGAGCACGGCCTGACGAGAGACGTTTGGCGCCGTTTTATTCGTTCACCGTGACCACGATCTCGGCTATTGCCTCGGTGAAAGCGAATTATTGGAGCGAGCACGGCCTGACGAGAGACGTTTGGCGCCGTTTTATTCGTTCAACGTGACCACGATCTCGGCTATTGCCTCGGTGAAAGCGAATTATTGGAGCGAGCACGGCCTGACGAGAGACGTTTGGCGCGGTTTTATTCGTTCACCGTGACCACGATCTCGGCTATTGCCTCGGTGAAAGCGAATTATTGGAGCGAGCACGGCCTGACGAGAGACGTTCGGCGCGGTTTTATTCGTTCACCGTGACCACGATCTCGGCTATTGCCTCGGTGAAAGCGAATTATTGGAGCGAGCACGGCCTGACGAAAGACGTTCGGCGCGGTTTTATTCGTTCACCGTGACCACGATCTCGGCTATTGCCTCGGTGAAAGCGAATTATTGGAGAGAGCACGGCCTGACGAGAGACGTTCGGCGCGGTTTTATTCGTTCACCGTGACCACGATCTCGGCTATTGCCTCGGTGAAAGCGAATTATTGGAGCGAGCACGGCCTGACGAGAGACGTTTGGCGCCGTTTTATTCGTTCACCGTGACCACGATCTCGGCTATTGCCTCGGTGAAAGCGAATTATTGGAGCGAGCACGGCCTGACGAGAGACGTTTGGCGCCGTTTTATTCGTTCACCGTGACCACGATCTCGGCTATTGCCTCGGTGAAAGCGAATTATTGGAGCGAGCACGGCCTGACGAGAGACGTTCGGCGCGGTTTTATTCGTTCACCGTGACCACGATCTCGGCTATTGCCTCGGTGAAAGCGAATTATTGGAGAGAGCACGGCCTGACGAGAGACGTTCGGCGCGGTTTTATTCGTTCACCGTGACCACGATCTCGGCTATTGCCTCGGTGAAAGCGAATTATTGGAGCGAGCACGGCCTGACGAGAGACGTTCGGCGCGGTTTTATTCGTTCACCGTGACCACGATCTCGGCTATTGCCTCGGTGAAAGCGAATTATTGGAGCGAGCACGGCCTGACGAAAGACGTTCGGCGCGGTTTTATTCGTTCACCGTGACCACGATCTCGGCTATAGCCTCGGTGAAAGCGAATTATTGGAGAGAGCACGGCCTGACGAGAGACGTTCGGCGCGGTTTTATTCGCTCACCGTGACCACGATCTCGGCTATTGCCTCGGTGAAAGCGAATTATTGGAGAGAGCACGGCCTGACGAGAGACGTTCGGCGCGGTTTTATTCGTTCACCGTGACCACGATCTCGGCTATTGCCTCGGTGAAAGCGAATTATTGGAGAGAGCACGGCCTGTCGAGAGACGTTCGGCGCGGTTTTATTCGTTCACCGTGACCACGATCTCGGCTATTGCCTCGGTGAAAGCGAATTATTGGAGAGAGCACGGCCTGACAAGAGACGTTCGGCGCGGTTTTATTCGTTCACCGTGACCACGATCTCGGCTATTGCCTCGGTGAAAGCGAATTATTGGAGAGAGCACGGCCTGACAAGAGACGTTGGGCGCGGTTTTATTCGTTCACCGTGACCACGATCTCGGCTATTGCCTCGGTGAAAGCGAATTATTGGAGAGAGCACGGCCTGACAAGAGACGTTCGGCGCGGTTTTATTCGTTCACCGTGACCACGATCTCGGCTATTTCCTCGGTGAAAGCGAATTATTGGAGAGAGCACGGCCTGACAAGAGACGTTCGGCGCGGTTTTATTCGTTCACCGTGACCACGATCTCGGCTATTGCCTCGGTGAAAGCGAATTATTGGAGAGAGCACGGCCTGACAAGAGACGTTCGGCGCGGTTTTATTCGTTAACCGTGACCACGATCTCGGCTATTGCCTCGGTGAAAGCGAATTATTGGAGAGAGCACGGCCTGACGAGAGACGTTCGGCGCGGTTTTATTCGTTCACCGTGACCACGATCTCGGCTATTGCCTCGGTGAAAGCGAATTATTGGAGAGAGCACGGCCTGACGAGAGACGTTCGGCGCGGTTTTATTCGTTCACCGTGACCACGATCTCGGCTATTGCCTCGGTGAAAGCGAATTATTGGAGAGAGCACGGCCTAACGAGAGACATTCGGCGCGGTTTTATTCGTTCACCGTGACCACGATCTCGGCTATTGCCTCGGTGAAAGCGAATTATTGGAGAGAGCACGGCCTGACGAGAGACGTTCGGCGCGGTTTTATTCGTTCACCGTGACCACGATCTCGGCTATTGCGTCGGTGAAAGCGAATTATTGGAGAAAGCACGGCCTGACGAGAGACGTTCGGCGCGGTTTTATTCGTTCACCGTGACCACGATCTCGGCTATTGCCTCGGTGAAAGCGAATTATTGGAGAGAGCACGGCCTGACGAGAGACGTTCGGCGCGGTTTTATTCGTTCACCGTGACCACGATCTCGGCTATTGCCTCGGTGAAAGCGAATTATTGGAGAGAGCACGGCCTGACGAGAGACGTTCGGCGCGGTTTTATTCGTTCACCGTGACCACGATCTCGGCTATTGCCTCGGTGAAAGCGAATTATTGGAGAGAGCACGGCCTGACGAGAGACGTTCGGCGCGGTTTTATTCGTTCACCGTGACCACGATCTCGGCTATTGCCTCGGTGAAAGCGAATTATTGGAGAGAGCACGGCCTGACGAGAGACGTTCGGCGCGGTTTTATTCGTTCACCGTGACCACGATCTCGGCTATTGCCTCGGTGAAAGCGAATTATTGGAGAGAGCACGGCCTGACGAGAGACGTTCGGCTCGGTTTTATTCGTTCACCGTGACCACGATCTCGGCTATTGCCTCGGTGAAAGCGAATTATTGGAGAGCGCACGGCCTGACAAGAGACGTTCGGCGCGGTTTTATTCGTTCACCGTGACCACGACTCGGCTATAGCCTCGGTGAAAGCGAATTATTGGAGAGAGCACGGCCTGACGAGAGACGTTCGGCGCGGTTTTATTCGCTCACCGTGACCACGATCTCGGCTATTGCCTCGGTGAAAGCGAATTATTGGAGAGAGCACGGCCTGACTAGAGACGTTCGGCGCGGTTTTATTCGTTCACCGTGACCACGATCTCGGCTATTGCCTCGGTGAAAGCGAATTATTGGAGAGAGCACGGCCTGACGAGAGACGTTCGGCGCGGTTTTATTCGTTCACCATGACCACGATGTCGGCTATTGCCTCGGTGAAAGCGAATTATTGGAGAGAGCACGGCCTGACGAGAGACGTTCGGCGCGGTTTTATTCGTTCACCGTGACCACGATCTCGGCTATTGCCTCGGTGAAAGCGAATTATTGGAGAGAGCACGTCCTGACGAGAGACGTTTGGCGCGGTTTTATTCGTTCACCGTGACCACGATCTCGGCTATTGCCTCGGTGAAAGCGAATTATTGGAGAGAGCACGGCCTGACGAGAGACGTTCGGCGCGGTTTTATTCGTTCACCTTGACCACGATCTCGGCTATTGCCTCGGTGAAAGCGAATTATTGGAGAGAGCACGGCCTGACGAGAGACGTTTGGCGCGGTTTTATTCGTTCACCGTGACCACGATCTCGGCTATTGCCTCGGTGAAAGCGAGTTATTGGAGAGAGCACGGCCTGACGAGAGACGTTTGGCGCGGTTTTATTCGTTCACCGTGACCACGATCTCGGCTATTGCCTCGGTGAAAGCGAATTATTGGAGAGAGCACGGCCTGACGAGAGACGTTTGGCGCGGTTTTATTCGTTCACCGTGACCACGATCTCGGCTATTGCCTCGGTGAAAGCGAATTATTGGAGAGAGCAAGGCCTGACGAGAGACGTTTGGCGCGGTTTTATTCGTTCACCGTGACCACGATCTCGGCTATTGCCTCGGTGAAAGCGAATTATTGGAGAGAGCACGGCCTGACGAGAGACGTTTGGCGCGGTTTTATTCGTTCACCGTGACCACGATCTCGGCTATTGCCTCGGTGAAAGCGAATTATTGGAGAGAGCACGGCCTGACGAGAGACGTTTGGCGTGGTTTTATTCGTTCACCGTGACCACGATCTCGGCTATTGCCTCGGTGAAAGCGAATTATTGGAGAGAGCACGGCCTGACGAGAGACGTTTGGCGCGGTTTTATTCGTTCACCGTGACCACGATCTCGGCTATTGCCTCGGTGAAAGCGAATTATTGGAGAGAGCACGGCCTGACGAGAGACGTTCGGCGCGGTTTTATTCGTTCACCGTGACCACGATCTCGGCTATTGCCTCGGTGAAAGCGAATTATTGGAGAGAGCACGGCCTGACGAGAGACGTTTGGCGCGGTTTTATTCGTTCACCGTGACCACGATCTCGGCTATTGCCTCGGTGAAAGCGAATTATTGGAGAGAGCACGGCCTGACGAGAGATGTTTGGCGCGGTTTTATTCGTTCACCGTGACCACGATCTCGGCTATTGCCTCGGTGAAAGCGAATTATTGGAGAGAGCACGGCCTGACGAGAGACGTTCGGCGCGGTTTTATTCGTTCACCGTGACCACGATCTCGGCTATTGCCTCGGTGAAAGCGAATTATTGGAGAGAGCACGGCCTGACGAGAGACGTTCGGCGCGGTTTTATTCGTTCACCGTGACCACGATCTCGGCTATTGCCTCGGTGAAAGCGAATTATTGGAGAGAGCACGGCCTGACGAGAGACGTTCGGCGCGGTTTTATTCGTTCACCGTGACCACGATCTCGGCTATTGCCTCGGTGAAAGCGAATTATTGGAGAGAGCACGGCCTGACGAGAGACGTTCGGCGCGGTTTTATTCGTTCACCGTGACCACAATCTCGGCTATTGCCTCGGTGAAAGCGAATTATTGGAGCGAGCACGGCCTTACGAGAGACGTTTGGCGCCGTTTTATTCGTTCACCGTGACCACGATCTCGGCTATTGCCTTTGTGAAAGCGAATTATTGGAGAGAGCACGGCCTGACGAGAGACGTTTGGCGCCGTTTTATTCGTTCACCGTGACCACGATCTCGGCTATTGCCTCGGTGAAAGCGAATTATTGGAGAGAGCACGGCCTGACGAGAGACGTTTGGCGCCGTTTTATTCGTTCACCGTGACCACGATCTCGGCTATTGCCTCGGTGAAAGCGAATTATTGGAGATAGCACGGCCTGACGAGAGACGTTTGGCGCCGTTTTATTCGTTCACCGTGCCCACGATCTCGGCTATTGCCTCGGTGAAAGCGAATTATTGGAGCGAGCACGGCCTGACGAGAGACGTTTGGCGCCGTTTTATTCGTTCACCGTGACCACGATCTCGGCTATTGCCTCGGTGAAAGCGAATTATTGGAGAGAGCACGGCCTGACGAGAGACGTTCGGCGCGGTTTTATTCGTTCACCGTGACCACGATCTCGGCTATTGCCTCGGTGAAAGCGAATTATTGGAGAGAGCACGGCCTGACGAGAGACGTTCGGCGCGGTTTTATTCGTTCACCGTGACCACGATCTCGGCTATTGCCTCGGTGAAAGCGAATTATTGGAGAGAGCACGGCCTAACGAGAGACATTCGGCGCGGTTTTATTCGTTCACCGTGACCACGATCTCGGCTATTGCCTCGGTGAAAGCGAATTATTGGAGAGAGCACGGCCTGACGAGAGACGTTCGGCGCGGTTTTATTCGTTCACCGTGACCACGATATCGGCTATGCGTCGGTGAAAGCGAATTATTGGAGAAAGCACGGCCTGACGAGAGACGTTCGGCGCGGTTTTATTCGTTCACCGTGACCACGATCTCGGCTATTGCCTCGGTGAAAGCGAATTATTGGAGAGAGCACGGCCTGACGAGAGACGTTCGGCGCGGTTTTATTCGTTCACCGTGACCACGATCTCGGCTATTGCCTCGGTGAAAGCGAATTATTGGAGAGAGCACGGCCTGACGAGAGACGTTCGGCGCGGTTTTATTCGTTCACCGTGACCACGATCTCGGCTATTGCCTCGGTGAAAGCGAATTATTGGAGAGAGCACGGCCTGACGAGAGACGTTCGGCGCGGTTTTATTCGTTCACCGTGACCACGATCTCGGCTATTGCCTCGGTGAAAGCGAATTATTGGAGAGAGCACGGCCTGACGAGAGACGTTCGGCGCGGTTTTATTCGTTCACCGTGACCACGATCTCGGCTATTGCCTCGGTGAAAGCAAATTATTGGAGAGAGCACGGCCTGACGAGAGACGTTCGGCTCGGTTTTATTCGTTCACCGTGACCACGATCTCGGCTATTGCCTCGGTGAAAGCGAATTATTGGAGAGCGCACGGCCTGACAAGAGACGTTCGGCGCGGTTTTATTCGTTCACCGTGACCACGATCTCGGCTATAGCCTCGGTGAAAGCGAATTATTGGAGAGAGCACGGCCTGACGAGAGACGTTCGGCGCGGTTTTATTCGCTCACCGTGACCACGATCTCGGCTATTGCCTCGGTGAAAGCGAATTATTGGAGAGAGCACGGCCTGACGAGAGACGTTCGGCGCGGTTTTATTCGTTCACCGTGACCACGATCTCGGCTATTGCCTCGGTGAAAGCGAATTATTGGAGAGAGCACGGCCTGACGAGAGACGTTCGGCGCGGTTTTATTCGTTCACCATGACCACGATCTCGGCTATTGCCTCGGTGAAAGCGAATTATTGGAGAGAGCACGGCCTGACGAGAGACGTTCGGCGCGGTTTTATTCGTTCACCGTGACCACGATCTCGGCTATTGCCTCGGTGAAAGCGAATTATTGGAGAGAGCACGGCCTGACGAGAGACGTTCGGCGCGGTTTTATTCGTTCACCGTGACCACGATCTCGGCCATTGCCTCGGTGAAAGCGAATTATTGGAGAGAGCACGGCCTGACGAGAGACGTTCGGCGCGGTTTTATTCGTTCACCGTGACCACGATCTCGGCTATTGCCTCGGTGAAAGCGAATTATTGGAGAGAGCACGGCCTGACGAGAGACGTTCGGCGCGGTTTTATTCGTTCACCGTGACCACGATCTCGGCTATTGCCTCGGTGAAAGCGAATTATTGGAGAGAGCACGGCCTGACGAGAGACGTTCGGCGCGGTTTTATTCGTTCACCGTGACCACGATCTCGGCTATTGCCTCGGTGAAAGCGAATTATTGGAGAGAGCACGGCCTGACGAGAGACGTTCGGCGCGGTTTTATTCGTTCACCATGACCACGATCTCGGCTATTGCCTCGGTGAAAGCGAATTATTGGAGAGAGCACGGCCTGACGAGAGACGTTCGGCGCGGTTTTATTCGTTCACCGTGACCACGATCTCGGCTATTGCCTCGGTGAAAGCGAATTATTGGAGAGAGCACGGCCTGACGAGAGACGTTCGGCGCGGTTTTATTCGTTCACCGTGACCACGATCTCGGCTATTGCCTCGGTGAAAGCGAATTATTGGAGAGAGCACGGCCTGACGAGAGACGTTCGGCGCGGTTTTATTCGTTCACCGTGACCACGATCTCGGCTATTGCCTCGGTGAAAGCGAATTATTGGAGAGAGCACGGCCTGACGAGAGACGTTCGGCGCGGTTTTATTCGTTCACCGTGACCACGATCTCGGCTATTGCCTCGGTGAAAGCGAATTATTGGAGAGAGCACGGCCTGACGAGAGACGTTCGGCTCGGTTTTATTCGTTCACCGTGACCACGATCTCGGCTATTGCCTCGGTGAAAGCGAATTATTGGAGAGCGCACGGCCTGACAAGAGACGTTCGGCGCGGTTTTATTCGTTCACCGTGACCACGATCTCGGCTATAGCCTCGGTGAAAGCGAATTATTGGAGAGAGCACGGCCTGACGAGAGACGTTCGGCGCGGTTTTATTCGCTCACCGTGACCACGATCTCGGCTATTGCCTCGGTGAAAGCGAATTATTGGAGAGAGCACGGCCTGACGAGAGACGTTCGGCGCGGTTTTATTCGTTCACCGTGACCACGATCTCGGCTATTGCCTCGGTGAAAGCGAATTATTGGAGAGAGCACGGCCTGACGAGAGACGTTTGGCGCGGTTTTATTCGTTCACCGTGACCACGATCTCGGCTATTGCCTCGGTGAAAGCGAATTATTGGAGAGAGCAAGGCCTGACGAGAGACGTTTGGCGCGGTTTTATTCGTTCACCGTGACCACGATCTCGGCTATTGCCTCGGTGAAAGCGAATTATTGGAGAGAGCACGGCCTGACGAGAGACGTTTGGCGCGGTTTTATTCGTTCACCGTGACCACGATCTCGGCTATTGCCTCGGTGAAAGCGAATTATTGGAGAGAGCACGGCCTGACGAGAGACGTTCGGCGCGGTTTTATTCGTTCACCGTGACCACGATCTCGGCTATTGCCTCGGTGAAAGCGAATTATTGGAGAGAGCACGGCCTGACGAGAGACGTTTGGCGCGGTTTTATTCGTTCACCGTGACCACGATCTCGGCTATTGCCTCGGTGAAAGCGAGTTATTGGAGAGAGCACGGCCTGACGAGAGACGTTTGGCGCGGTTTTATTCGTTCACCGTGACCACGATCTCGGCTATTGCCTCGGTGAAAGCGAATTATTGGAGAGAGCACGGCCTGACGAGAGACGTTTGGCGCGGTTTTATTCGTTCACCGTGACCACGATCTCGGCTATTGCCTCGGTGAAAGCGAATTATTGGAGAGAGCACGGCCTGACGAGAGATGTTTGGCGCGGTTTTATTCGTTCACCGTGACCACGATCTCGGCTATTGCCTCGGTGAAAGCGAATTATTGGAGAGAGCACGGCCTGACGAGAGACGTTCGGCGCGGTTTTATTCGTTCACCGTGACCACGATCTCGGCTATTGCCTCGGTGAAAGCGAATTATTGGAGAGAGCACGGCCTGACGAGAGACGTTCGGCGCGGTTTTATTCGTTCACCGTGACCACGATCTCGGCTATTGCCTCGGTGAAAGCGAATTATTGGAGAGAGCACGGCCTGACGAGAGACGTTCGGCGCGGTTTTATTCGTTCACCGTGACCACGATCTCGGCTATTGCCTCGGTGAAAGCGAATTATTGGAGAGAGCACGGCCTGACGAGAGACGTTCGGCGCGGTTTTATTCGTTCACCGTGACCACGATCTCGGCTATTGCCTCGGTGAAAGCGAATTATTGGAGAGAGCACGGCCTGACGAGAGACGTTCGGCGCGGTTTTATTCGTTCACCGTGACCACGATCTCGGCTATTGCCTCGGTGAAAGCGAATTATTGGAGAGAGCACGGCCTGACGAGAGACGTTCGGCGCGGTTTTATTCGTTCACCGTGACCACAATCTCGGCTATTGCCTCGGTGAAAGCGAATTATTGGAGCGAGCACGGCCTTACGAGAGACGTTTGGCGCCGTTTTATTCGTTCACCGTGACCACGATCTCGGCTATTGCCTCGGTGAAAGCGAATTATTGGAGAGAGCACGGCCTGACGAGAGACGTTTGGCGCCGTTTTATTCGTTCACCGTGACCACGATCTCGGCTATTGCCTCGGTGAAAGCGAATTATTGGAGAGAGCACGGCCTGACGAGAGACGTTTGGCGCCGTTTTATTCGTTCACCGTGACCACGATCTCGGCTATTGCCTCGGTGAAAGCGAATTATTGGAGAGAGCACGGCCTGACGAGAGACGTTTGGCGCCGTTTTATTCGTTCACCGTGCCCACGATCTCGGCTATTGCCTCGGTGAAAGCGAATTATTGGAGCGAGCACGGCCTGACGAGAGACGTTTGGCGCCGTTTTATTCGTTCACCGTGACCACGATCTTGGCTATTGCCTCGGTGAAAGCGAATTATTGGAGCGAGCACGGCCTGACGAGAGACGTTTGGCGCCGTTTTATTCGTTCACCGTGACCACGATCTCGGCTATTGCCTCGGTGAAAGCGAATTATTGGAGAGAGCACGGCCTGACGAGAGACGTTCGGCGCGGTTTTATTCGTTCACCGTGACCACGATCTCGGCTATTGCCTCGGTGAAAGCGAATTATTGGAGCGAGCACGGCCTGACGAGAGACGTTTGGGGCCGTTTTATTCGTTCACCGTGACCACGATCTCGGCTATTGCCTCGGTGAAAGCGAAATATTGGAGCGAGCACGGCCTGACGAGAGACGATTGGCGCCGTTTTATTCGTTCACCGTGACCACGATCTCGGCTTTTGCCTCGGTGAAAGCGAATTATTGGAGCGAGCACGGCCTGACGAGAGACGTTCGGCGCGGTTTTATTCGTTCACCGTGACCACGATCTCGGCTATTACCTCGGTGAAAGCGAATTATTGGAGCGAGCACGGCCTGACGAGAGACGTTCGGCGCGGTTTTATTCGTTCACCGTGAGCACGATCTCGGCTATTGCCTCGGTGAAAGCGAATTATTGGAGAGAGCACGGCCTGACGAGAGACGTTCGGCGCGGTTTTATTCGTTCACCGTGACCACGATCTCGGCTATTGCCTCGGTGAAAGCGAATTATTGGAGCGAGCACGGCCTGACGAGAGACGTTTGGCGCCGTTTTATTCGTTCACCGTGACCACGATCTCGGCTATTGCCTCGGTGAAAGCGAATTATTGGAGCGAGCACGGCCTGACGAGAGACGTTTGGCGCCGTTTTATTCGTTCACCGTGACCACGATCTCGGCTATTGCCTCGGTGAAAGCGAATTATTGGAGCGAGCACGGCCTGACGAGAGACGTTCGGCGCGGTTTTATTCGTTCACCGTGACCACGATCTCGGCTATTGCCTCGGTGAAAGCGAATTATTGGAGAGAGCACGGCCTGACGAGAGACGTTCGGCGCGGTTTTATTCGTTCACCGTGACCACGATCTCGGCTATTGCCTCGGTGAAAGCGAATTATTGGAGCGAGCACGGCCTGACGAGAGACGTTTGGCGCCGTTTTATTCGTTCACCGTGACCACGATCTCGGCTATTGCCTCGGTGAAAGCGAATTATTGGAGAGAGCACGGCCTGACGAGAGACGTTTGGCGCCGTTTTATTCGTTCACCGTGACCACGATCTCGGCTATTGCCTCGGTGAATGCGAATTATTGGAGAGAGCACGGCCTGACGAGAGACGTTTGGCGCCGTTTTATTCGTTCACCGTGACCACGATCTCGGCTATTGCCTCGGTGAAAGCGAATTATTGGAGAGAGCACGGCCTGACGAGAGACGTTTGGCGCCGTTTTATTCGTTCACCGTGCCCACGATCTCGGGTATTGCCTCGGTGAAAGCGAATTATTGGAGCGAGCACGGCCTGACGAGAGACGTTTGGCGCCGTTTTATTCGTTCACCGTGACCACGATCTCGGCTATTGCCTCGGTGAAAGCGAATTATTGGAGCGAGCACGGCCTGACGAGAGACGTTTGGCGCCGTTTTATTCGTTCACCGTGACCACGATCTCGGCTATTGCCTCGGTGAAAGCGAATTATTGGAGAGAGCACGGCCTGACGAGAGACGTTCGGCGCGGTTTTATTCGTTCACCGTGACCACAATCTCGGCTATTGCCTCGGTGAAAGCGAATTATTGGAGCGAGCACGGCCTGACGAGAGACGTTTGGCGCCGTTTTATTCGTTCACCGTGACCACGATCTCGGCTATTGCCTCGGTGAAAGCGAATTATTGGAGCGAGCACGGCCTGACGAGAGACGTTTGGCGCCGTTTTATTCGTTCAACGTGACCACGATCTTGGCTATTGCCTCGGTGAAAGCGAATTATTGGAGCGAGCACGGCCTGACGAGAGACGTTTGGCGCGGTTTATTCGTTCACCGTGACCACGATCTCGGCTATTGCCTCGGTGAAAGCGAATTATTGGAGCGAGCACGGCCTGACGAGAGACGTTCGGCGCGGTTTTATTCGTTCACCGTGACCACGATCTCGGCTATTGCCTCGGTGAAAGCGAATTATTGGAGCGAGCACGGCCTGACGAAAGACGTTCGGCGCGGTTTTATTCGTTCACCGTGACCACGATCTCGGCTATTGCCTCGGTGAAAGCGAATTATTGGAGAGAGCACGGCCTGACGAGAGACGTTCGGCGCGGTTTTATTCGTTCACCGTGACCACGATCTCGGCTATTGCCTCGGTGAAAGCGAATTATTGGAGCGAGCACGGCCTGACGAGAGACGTTTGGCGCCGTTTTATTCGTTCACCGTGACCACGATCTCGGCTATTGCCTCGGTGAAAGCGAATTATTGGAGCGAGCACGGCCTGACGAGAGACGTTTGGCGCCGTTTTATTCGTTCACCGTGACCACGATCTCGGCTATTGCCTCGGTGAAAGCGAATTATTGGAGCGAGCACGGCCTGACGAGAGACGTTCGGCGCGGTTTTATTCGTTCACCGTGACCACGATCTCGGCTATTGCCTCGGTGAAAGCGAATTATTGGAGAGAGCACGGCCTGACGAGAGACGTTCGGCGCGGTTTTATTCGTTCACCGTGACCACGATCTCGGCTATTGCCTCGGTGAAAGCGAATTATTGGAGCGAGCACGGCCTGACGAGAGACGTTTGGCGCCGTTTTATTCGTTCACCGTGACCACGATCTCGGCTATTGCCTCGGTGAAAGCGAATTATTGGAGAGAGCACGGCCTGACGAGAGACGTTCGGCGCGGTTTTATTCGTTCACCGTGACCACAATCTCGGCTATTGCCTCGGTGAAAGCGAATTATTGGAGCGAGCACGGCCTTACGAGAGACGTTTGGCGCCGTTTTATTCGTTCACCGTGACCACGATCTCGGCTATTGCCTCGGTGAAAGCGAATTATTGGAGAGAGCACGGCCTGACGAGAGACGTTTGGCGCCGTTTTATTCGTTCACCGTGACCACGATCTCGGCTATTGCCTCGGTGAAAGCGAATTATTGGAGAGAGCACGGCCTGACGAGAGACGTTTGGCGCCGTTTTATTCGTTCACCGTGACCACGATCTCGGCTATTGCCTCGGTGAAAGCGAATTATTGGAGAGAGCACGGCCTGACGAGAGACGTTTGGCGCCGTTTTATTCGTTCACCGTGCCCACGATCTCGGCTATTGCCTCGGTGAAAGCGAATTATTGGAGCGAGCACGGCCTGACGAGAGACGTTTGGCGCCGTTTTATTCGTTTACCGTGACCACGATCTCGGCTATTGCCTGGGTGAAAGCGAATTATTGGAGCGAGCACGGCCTGACGAGAGACGTTTGGCGCCGTTTTATTCGTTCACCGTGACCACGATCTCGGCTATTGCCTCGGTGAAAGCGAATTATTGGAGAGAGCACGGCCTGACGAGAGACGTTCGGCGCGGTTTTATTCGTTCACCGTGACCACGATCTCGGCTATTGCCTCGGTGAAAGCGAATTATTGGAGCGAGCACGGCCTGACGAGAGACGTTTGGCGCCGTTTTATTCGTTCACCGTGACCACGATCTCGGCTATTGCCTCGGTGAAAGCGAATTATTGGAGCGAGCACGGCCTGACGAGAGACGTTTGGCGCCGTTTTATTCGTTCACCGTGACCACGATCTCGGCTATTGCCTCGGTGAAAGCGAATTATTGGAGCCAGCACGGCCTGACGAGAGACGTTTGGCGCGGTTTTATTCGTTCACCGTGACCACGATCTCGGCTATTGCCTCGGTGAAAGCGAATTATTGGAGCGAGCACGGCCTGACGAGAGACGTTTGGCGCCGTTTTATTCGTTCACCGTTACCACGATCTCGGCTATTGCCTCGGTGAAAGCGAATTATTGGAGCGCGCACGGCCTGACGAGAGACGTTTGGCGCCGTTTTATTCGTTCACCGTGACCACGATCTCGGCTATTGCCTCGGTGAAAGCGAATTATTGGAGCGAGCACGGCCTGACGAGAGACGTTTGGCGCGGTTTTATTCGTTCACCGTGACCACGATCTCGGCTATTGCCTCGGTGAAAGCGAATTATTGGTGCGAGCACGGCCTGACGAGAGACGTTTGGCGCCGTTTTATTCGTTCACCGTGACCACGATCTCGGCTATTGCCTCGGTGAAAGCGAATTATTGGAGCGAGCACGGCCTGACGAGAGACGTTTGGCGCCGTTTTATTCGTTCACCGTGACCACGATCTCGGCTATTGCCTCGGTGAAAGCGAATTATTGGAGAGAGCACGGCATGACGAGAGACGTTCGGCGCGGTTTTATTCGTTCACCGTGACCACGATCTCGGCTATTGCCTCGGTGAAAGCGAATTATTGGAGCGAGCACGGCCTGACGAGAGACGTTTGGCGCCGTTTTATTCGTTCACCGTGACCACGATCTCGGCTATTGCCTCGGTGAAAGCGAATTATTGGAGAGAGCACGGCCTGACGAGAGACGTTCGGCGCGGTTTTATTCGTTCACCGTGGCCACGATCTCGGCTATTGCCTCGGTGAAAGCGAATTATTGGAGCGAGCACGGCCTGACGAGAGACGTTTGGCGCCGTTTTATTCGTTCACCGTGACCACGATCTCGGCTATTGCCTCGGTGAAAGCGAATTATTGGAGCGAGCACGGCCTGACGAGAGACGTTTGGCGCCGTTTTATTCGTTCACCGTGACCACGATCTCGGCTATAGCCTCGGTGAAAGCGAATTATTGGAGAGAGCACGGCCTGACGAGAGACGTTTGGCGCCGTTTTATTCGTTCACCGTGACCACGATCTCGGCTATTGCCTCGGTGAAAGCGAATTATTGGAGCGAGCACGGCCTGACGAGAGACGTTTGGCGCCGTTTTATTCGTTCACCGTGACCACGATCTCGGCTATTGCCTCGGTGAAAGCGAATTATTGGAGAGAGCACGGCCTGACGAGAGACGTTCGGCGCGGTTTTATTCGTTCACCGTGACCACGATCTCGGCTATTGCCTCGGTGAAAGCGAATTATTGGAGCGAGCACGGCCTGACGAGAGACGTTTGGCGCGGTTTTATTCGTTCACCGTGACCACGATCTCGGCTATTCCCTCGGTGAAAGCGAATTATTGGAGGGAGCACGGCCTGACGAGAGACGTTTGGCGCCGTTTTATTCGTTCACCGTGACCACGATCTCGGCTATTGCCTCGGTGAAAGCGAATTATTGGAGCGAGCACGGCCTGACGAGAGACGTTTGGCGCCGTTTTATTCGTTTACCGTGACCACGATCTCGGCTATTGCCTCGGTGAAAGCGAATTATTGGAGCGAGCACGGCCTGACGAGAGACGTTTGGCGCCGTTTTATTCGTTCACCGTGACCACGATCTCGGCTATTGCCTCGGTGAAAGCGAATTATTGGAGCGAGCACGGCCTGACGAGAGACGTTTGGCGCGGTTTTATTCGTTCACCGTGACCACGATCTCGGCTATTGCCTCGGTGAAAGCGAATTATTGGAGCGAGCACGGCCTGACGAGAGACGTTTGGCGCCGTTTTATTCGTTCACCGTGACCACGATCTCGGCTATTGCCTCGGTGAAAGCGAATTATTGGAGAGAGCACGGCCTGACGAGAGACGTTCGGCGCGGTTTTATTCGTTCACCGTGACCACGATCTCGGCTATTGCCTCGGTGAAAGCGAATTATTGGAGCGAGCACGGCCTGACGAGAGACGTTTGGCGCGGTTTTATTCGTTCACCGTGACCACGATCTCGGCTATTCCCTCGGTGAAAGCGAATTATTGGAGGGAGCACGGCCTGACGAGAGACGTTTGGCGCCGTTTTATTCGTTCACCGTGACCACGATCTCGGCTATTGCCTCGGTGAAAGCGAATTATTGGAGAGAGCACGGCCTGACGAGAGACGTTCGGCGCGGTTTTATTCGTTCACCGTGACCACGATCTCGGCTATTGCCTCGGTGAAAGCGAATTATTGGAGCGAGCACGGCCTGACGAGAGACGTTTGGCGCCGTTTTATTCCTTCACCGTGACCACGATCTCGGCTATTGCCTCGGTGAAAGCGAATTATTGAGAGAGCACGGCCTGACGAGAGACGTTCGGCGCGGTTTTATTCGTTCACCGTGACCACGATCTCGGCTATTGCCTCGGTGAAAGCGAATTATTGGAGCGAGCACGGCCTGACGAGAGACGTTTGGCGCCGTTTTATTCGTTCACCGTGACCACGATCTCGGCTATTGCCTCGGTGAAAGCGAATTATTGGAGCGAGCACGGCCTGACGAGAGACGTTTGGCGCCGTTTTATTCGTTCACCGTGACCACGATCTCGGCTATTGCCTCGGTGAAAGCGAATTATTGGAGAGAGCACGGCCTGACGAGAGACGTTCGGCGCGGTTTTATTCGTTCACCGTGACCACGATCTCGGCTATTGCCTCGGTGAAAGCGAATTATTGGAGCGAGCACGGCCTGACGAGAGACGTTTGGCGCCGTTTTATTCGTTCACCGTGACCACGATCTCGGCTATTGCCTCGGTGAAAGCGAATTATTGGAGCGAGCACGGCCTGACGAGAGACGTTTGGCGCCGTTTTATTCGTTCACCGTGACCACGATCTCGGCTATTGCCTCGGTGAAAGCGAATTATTGGAGCGAGCACGGCCTGACGAGAGACGTTCGGCGCGGTTTTATTCGTTCACCGTGACCACGATCTCGGCTATTGCCTCGGTGAAAGCGAATTATTGGAGCGAGCACGGCCTGACGAGAGACGTTCGGCGCGGTTTTATTCGTTCACCGTGACCACGATCTCGGCTATTGCCTCGGTGAAAGCGAATTATTGGAGAGAGCACGGCCTGACGAGAGACGTTCGGCGCGGTTTTATTCGTTCACCGTGACCACGATCTCGGCTATTGCCTCGGTGAAAGCGAATTATTGGAGCGAGCACGGCCTGACGAGAGACGTTTGGCGCCGTTTTATTCGTTCACCGTGACCACGATCTCGGCTATTGCCTCGGTGAAAGCGAATTATTGGAGAGAGCACGGCCTGACGAGAGGCGTTCGGCGCGGTTTTATTCGTTCACCGTGACCACGATCTCGGCTATTGCCTCGGTGAAAGCGAATTATTGGAGCGAGCACGGCCTGACGAGAGACGTTTGGCGCCGTTTTATTCGTTCACCGTGACCACGATCTCGGCTATTGCCTCGGTGAAAGCGAATTATTGGAGCGAGCACGGCCTGACGAGAGACGTTTGGCGCCGTTTTATTCGTTCACCGTGACCACGATCTCGGCTATTGCCTCGGTGAAAGCGAATTATTGGAGCGAGCACGGCCTGACGAGAGACGTTTGGCGCCGTTTTATTCGTTCACCGTGACCACGATCTCGGCTATTGCCTCGGTGAAAGCGAATTATTGGAGCGAGCACGGCCTGACGAGAGACGTTTGGCGCGGTTTTATTCGTTCACCGTGACCACGATCTCGGCTATTGCCTCGGTGAAAGCGAATTATTGGAGCGAGCACGGCCTGACGAGAGACGTTTGGCGCCGTTCTATTCGTTCACCGTGACCACGATCTCGGCTATTGCCTCGGTGAAAGCGAATTATTGGAGCGAGCACGGCCTGACGAGAGACGTTTGGCGCCGTTTTATTCGTTCACCGTGACCACGATCTCGGCTATTGCCTCGGTGAAAGCGAATTATTGGAGAGAGCACGGCCTGACGAGAGACGTTCGGCGCGGTTTTATTCGTTCACCGTGACCACGATCTCGGCTATTGCCTCGGTGAAAGCGAATTATTGGAGCGAGCACGGCCTGACGAGAGACGTTTGGCGCCGTTTTATTCGTTCACCGTGACCACGATCTCGGCTATTGCCTCGGTGAAAGCGAATTATTGGAGAGAGCACGGCCTGACGAGAGACGTTCGGCGCGGTTTTATTCGTTCACCGTGGCCACGATCTCGGCTATTGCCTCGGTGAAAGCGAAATATTGGAGCGAGCACGGCCTGACGAGAGACGTTTGGCGCCGTTTTATTCGTTCACCGTGACCACGATCTCGGCTATTGCCTCGGTGAAAGCGAATTATTGGAGCGAGCACGGCCTGACGAGAGACGTTTGGCGCCGTTTTATTCGTTCACCGTGACCACGATCTCGGCTATTGCCTCGGTGAAAGCGAATTATTGGAGCGAGCACGGCCTGACGAGAGACGTTTGGCGCCGTTTTATTCGTTCACCGTGACCACGATCTCGGCTATTGCCTCGGTGAAAGCGAATTATTGGAGAGAGCACGGCCTGACGAGAGACGTTCGGCGCGGTTTTATTCGTTCACCGTGACCACGATCTCGGCTATTGCCTCGGTGAAAGCGAATTATTGGAGCGAGCACGGCCTGACGAGAGACGTTTGGCGCCGTTTTATTCGTTCACCGTGACCACGATCTCGGCTATTGCCTCGGTGAAAGCGAATTATTGGAGCGAGCACGGCCTGACGAGAGACGTTTGGCGCCGTTTTATTCGTTCACCGTGACCACGATCTCGGCTATTGCCTCGGTGAAAGCGAATTATTGGAGAGAGCACGGCCTGACGAGAGACGTTCGGCGCGGTTTTATTCGTTCACCGTGACCACGATCTCGGCTATTGCCTCGGTGAAAACGAATTATTGGAGCGAGCACGGCCTGACGAGAGACGTTTGGCGCGGTTTTATTCGTTCACCGTGACCACGATCTCGGCTATTCCCTCGGTGAAAGCGAATTATTGGAGGGAGCACGGCCTGACGAGAGACGTTTGGCGCCGTTTTATTCGTTCACCGTGACCACGATCTCGGCTATTGCCTCGGTGAAAGCGAATTATTGGAGCGAGCACGGCCTGACGAGAGACGTTTGGCGCCGTTTTATTCGTTCACCGTGACCACGATCTCGGCTATTGCCTCGGTGAAAGCGAATTATTGGAGAGAGCACGGCCTGACGAGAGACGTTCGGCGCGGTTTTATTCGTTCACCGTGACCACGATCTCGGCTATTGCCTCGGTGAAAGCGAATTATTGGAGCGAGCACGGCCTGACGAGAGACGTTTGGCGCAGTTTTATTCGTTCACCGGGACCACGATCTCGGCTATTGCCTCGGTGAAAGCGAATTATTGGAGAGAGCACGGCCTGACGAGAGACGTTCGGCGCGGTTTTATTCGTTCACCGTGACCACGATCTCGGCTATTGCCTCGGTGAAAGCGAATTATTGGAGAGAGCACGGCCTGACGAGAGACGTTCGGCGCGGTTTTATTCGTTCACCGTGACCACGATCTCGGCTATTGCCTCGGTGAAAGCGAATTATTGGAGCGAGCACGGCCTGACGAGAGACGTTTGGCGCCGTTTTATTCGTTCACCGTGACCACGATCTCGGCTATTGCCTCGGTGAAAGCGAATTATTGGAGCGAGCACGGCCTGACGAGAGACGTTTGGCGCGGTTTTATTCGTTCACCGTGACCACGATCTCGGCTATTGCCTCGGTGAAAGCGAATTATTGGAGCGATCACGGCCTGACGAGAGACGTTTGGCGCCGTTTTATTCGTTCACCGTGACCACGATCTCGGCTATTGCCTCGGTGAAAGCGAATTATTGGAGCGAGCACGGCCTGACGAGAGACGTTTGGCGCCGTTTTATTCGTTCACCGTGACCACGATCTCGGCTATTGCCTCGGTGAAAGCGAATTATTGGAGAGAGCACGGCCTGACGAGAGACGTTCGGCGCGGTTTTATTCGTTCACCGTGACCACGATCTCGGCTATTGCCGCGGTGAAAGCGAATTATTGGAGCGAGCACGGCCTGACGAGAGACGTTTGGCGCCGTTTTATTCGTTCACCGTGACCACGATCTCGGCTATTGCCTCGGTGAAAGCGAATTATTGGAGAGAGCACGGCCTGACGAGAGACGTTCGGCGCGGTTTTATTCGTTCACCGTGACCACGATCTCGGCTATTGCCTCGGTGAAAGCGAATTATTGGAGCGAGCACGGCCTGACGAGAGATGTTTGGCGCCGTTTTATTCGTTCACCGTGACCACGATCTCGGCTATTGCCTCGGTGAAAGCGAATTATTGGAGCGAGCACGGCCTGACGAGAGACGTTTGGCGCCGTTTTATTCGTTCACCGTGACCACGATCTCGGCTATTGCCTCGGTGAAAGCGAATTATTGGAGAGAGCACGGCCTGACGAGAGACGTTCGGCGCGGTTTTATTCGTTCACCGTGACCACGATCTCGGCTATTGCCTCGGTGAAAGCGAATTATTGGAGCGAGCACGGCCTGACGAGAGACGTTTGGCGCCGTTTTATTCGTTCACCGTGACCACGATCTCGGCTATTGCCTCGGTGAAAGCGAATTATTGGAGCGAGCACGGCCTGACGAGAGACGTTTGGCGCCGTTTTATTCGTTCACCGTGACCACGATCTCGGCAATTGCCTCGGTGAAAGCGAATTATCGGAGCGAGCACGGCCTGACGAGAGACGTTCGGCGCGGTTTTATTCGTTCACCGTGACCACGATCTCGGCTATTGCCTCGGTGAAAGCGAATTATTGGAGAGAGCACGGCCTGACGAGAGGCGTTCGGCGCGGTTTTATTCGTTCACCGTGACCACGATCTCGGCTATTGCCTCGGTGAAAGCGAATTATTGGAGCGAGCACGGCCTGACGAGAGACGTTTGGCGCCGTTTTATTCGTTCACCGTGACCACGATCTCGGCTATTGCCTCGGTGAAAGCGAATTATTGGAGAGAGCACGGCCTGACGAGAGACGTTCGGCGCGGTTTTATTCGTTCACCGTGACCACGATCTCGGCTATTGCCTCGGTTAAAGCGAATTATTGGAGCGAGCACGGCCTGACGAGAGACGTTTGGCGCGGTTTTATTCGTTCACCGTGACCACGATCTCGGCTATTGCCTCGGTGAAAGCGAATTATTGGAGCGAGCACGGCCTGACGAGAGACGTTTGGCGCCGTTTTATTCGTTCACCGTGACCACGATCTCGGCTATTGCCTCGGTGAAAGCGAATTATTGGAGCGAGCACGGCCTGACGAGAGACGTTTGGCGCCGTTTTATTCGTTCACCGTGACCACGATCTCGGCTATTGCCTCAGTGAAAGCGAATTATTGGAGAGAGCACGGCCTGACGAGAGACGTTCGGCGCGGTTTTATTCGTTCACCGTGACCACGATCTCGGCTATTGCCTCGGTGAAAGCGAATTATTGGAGCGAGCACGGCCTGACGAGAGACGTTTGGCGCCGTTTTATTCGTTCACCGTGACCACGATCTCGGCTATTGCCTCGGTGAAAGCGAATTATTGGAGAGAGCACGGCCTGACGAGAGACGTTCGGCGCGGTTTTATTCGTTCACCGTGACCACGATCTCGGCTATTGCCTCGGTGAAAGCGAATTATTGGAGCGAGCACGGCCTGACGAGAGACGTTTGGCGCCGTTTTATTCGTTCACCGTGACCACGATCTCGGCTATTGCCTCGGTGAAAGCGAATTATTGGAGCGAGCACGGCCTGACGAGAGACGTTTGGCGCCGTTTTATTCGTTCACCGTGACCACGATCTCGGCTATTGCCTCGGCAAAAGCGAATTATTGGAGAGAGCACGGCCTGACGAGAGACGTTTGGCGCCGTTTTTATTCGTTCACCGTGACCACGATCTCGGCTATTGCCTCGGTGAAAGCGAATTATTGGAGTGAGCACGGCCTGACGAGAGACGTTCGGCGCGGTTTTATTCGTTCACCGTGACCACGATCTCGGCTATGCCTCGGTGAAAGCGAATTATTGGAGAGAGCACGGCCTGACGAGAGACGTTTGGCGCCGTTTTATTCGTTCACCGTGACCATGATCTCGGCTATTGCTTCGGTGAAAGCGAATTATTGGAGCGAGCACGGCCTGACGAGAGACGTTTGGCGCCGTTTTATTCGTTCACCGTGACCACGATCTCGGCTATTGCCTCGGTGAAAGCGAATTATTGGAGCGAGCACGGCCTGACGAGACACGTTCGGCGCGGTTTTATTCGTTCACCGTGACCACGATCTCGGCTATTGCCTCGGTGAAAGCGAATTATTGGAGCGAGCCCGGCCTGACGAGAGACGTTCGGCGCGGTTTTATTCGTTCACCGTGACCACGATCTCGGCTATTGCCTCGGTGAAAGCGAATTATTGGAGCGAGCACGGCCTGAAGAGAAACGTTTGGCGCCGTTTTATTCGTTCACCGTGACCACGATCTCGGCTATTGCCTCGGTGAAAGCGAATTATTGGAGCGAGCACGGCCTGACGAGAGACGTTCGGCGCGGTTTTATTCGTTCACCGTGACCACGATCTCGGCTATTGCCTCGGTGAAAGCGAATTATTGGAGCGAGCACGGCCTGACGAGAGACGTTCGGCGCGGTTTTATTCGTTCACCGTGACCACGATCTCGGCTATTGCCTCGGTGAAAGCGAATTATTGGAGAGAGCACGGCCTGACGAGAGACGTTTGGCGGGGTTTTATTCGTTCACCGTGACCACGATCTCGGCTATTGCCTCGGTGAAAGCGAATTATTGGAGAGAGCACGGCCTGACGAGAGACGTTCGGCGCGGTTTTATTCGTTCACCGTGACCACGATCTCGGCTATTGCCTCGGTGAAAGCGAATTATTGGAGCGAGCACGGCCTGACGAGAGACGTTTGGCGATGTTTTATTCGTTCACCGTGACCACGATCTCGGCTATTGCCTCGGTGAAAGCGAATTATTGGAGCGAGCACGGCCTGACGAGAGACGTTCGGCGCGGTTTTATTCGTTCACCATGACCACGATCTCGGCTATTGCCTCGGTGAAAGCGAATTATTGGAGCGAGCACGGCCTGACGAGAGACGTTCGGCGCGGTTTTATTCGTTCACCGTGACCACGATCTCGGCTATTGGCTCGGTGAAAGCGAATTATTGGAGAGAGCACGGCCTGACGAGAGACGTTCGGCGCGGTTTTATTCGTTCACAGTGACCTCGATCTCGGCTATTGCCTCGGTGAAAGCGAATTATTGGAGCGAGCACGGCCTGACGAGAGACGTTTGGCGCCGTTTTATTCGTTCACCGTGACCACGATCTCGGCTATTGCCTCGGTGAAAGCGAATTATTGGAGCGAGCACGGCCTGACGAGAGACGTTTGGCGCCGTTTTATTCGTTCACCGTGACCACGATCTCGGCTATTGCCTCGGTGAAAGCGAATTATTGGAGCGAGCACGGCCTGACGAGAGACGTTCGGCGGTGGTTTTATTCGTTCACCGTGACCACGATCTCGGCTATTGCCTCGGTGAAAGCGAATTATTGGAGAGAGCACGGCCTGACGAGAGACGTTCGGCGCGGTTTTATTCGTTCACCGTGACCACGATCTCGGCTATTGCCTCGGTGAAAGCGAATTATTGGAGCGAGCACGGCCTGACGAGAGACGTTTGGCGCCGTTTTATTCGTTCACCGTGACCACGATCTCGGCTATTGCCTCGGTCAAACCAATTATTGGAGAGAGCACGGCCTGACGAGAGACGTTCGGCGCGGTTTTATTCGTTCACCGTGACCACGATCTCGGCTATTGCCTCGGTGAAAGCGAATTATTGGAGCGAGCACGGCCTGACAAGAGACGTTTGGCGCCGTTTTATTCGTTCACCGTGACCACGATCTCGGCTATTGCCTCGGTGAAAGCGAATTATTGGAGCGAGCACGGCCTGACGAGAGACGTTTGGCGCCGTTTTATTCGTTCACCGTGACCACGATCTCGGCTATTGCCTCGGTGAAAGCGAACTATTGGAGCGAGCACGGCCTGACGAGAGACGTTTGGCGCCGTTTTATTCGTTCACCGTGACCACGATCTCGGCTATTGCCTCGGTGAAAGCAAATTATTGGAGAGAGCACGGCCTGACGAGAGGCGTTCGGCGCGGTTTTAGTCGTTCACCGTGACCACGATCTCGGCTATTGCCTCGGTGAAAGCGAATTATCGGAGCGAGCACGGCCTGACGAGAGACGTTTGGCGCCGTTTTATTCGTTCACCGTGACCACGATCTCGGCTATTGCCTCGGTGAAAGCGAATTATTGGAGAGAGCACGGCCTGACGAGAGACGTTCGGCGCGGTTTTATTCGTTCACCGTGACCACGATCTCGGCTATTGCCTCGGTGAAAGCGAATTATTGGAGCGAGCACGGCCTGACGAGAGACGTTTGGCGCCGTTTTATTCGTTCACCGTGACCACGATCTCGGCTATTGCCTCGGCAAAAGCGAATTATTGGAGAGAGCACGGCCTGACGAGAGACGTTTGGCGCCGTTTTATTCGTTCACCGTGACCACGATCTCGGCTATTGCCTCGGTGAAAGCGAATTATTGGAGAGAGCACGGCCTGACGAGAGACGTTCGGCGCGGTTTTATTCGTTCACCGTGACCACGATCTCGGCTATTGCCTCGGTGAAAGCGAATTATTGGAGAGAGCACGGCCTGACGAGAGACGTTTGGCGCCGTTTTATTCGTTCACCGTGACCACGATCTCGGCTATTGCCTCGGTGAAAGCGAACTATTGGAGCGAACACGGCCTGACGAGGGACGTTTGGCGCCGTTTTATTCGTTCACCGTGACCACGATCTCGGCTATTGCCTCGGTGAAAGCGAATTATTGGAGCGAGCACGGCCTGACGAGAGACGTTCGGCGCGGTTTTATTCGTTCACCGTGACCACGATCTCGGCTATTGCCTCGGTGAAAGCGAATTATTGGAGCGAGCACGGCCTGACGAGAGACGTTCGGCGCGGTTTTATTCGTTCACCGTGACCACGATCTCGGCTATTGCCTCGGTGAAAGCGAATTATTGGAGCGAGCACGGCCTGAAGAGAAACGTTTGGCGCCGTTTTATTCGTTCACCGTGACCACGATCTCGGCTATTGCCTCGGTGAAAGCGAATTATTGGAGCGAGCACGGCCTGACGAGAGACCTTCGGCACGGTTTTATTCGTTCACCGTGACCACGATCTCGGCTATTGCCTCGGTGAAAGCGAATTATTGGAGCGAGCACGGCCTGACGAGAGACGTTCGGCGCGGTTTTATTCGTTCACCGTGACCACGATCTCGGCTATTGCCTCGGTGAAAGCGAATTATTGGAGAGAGCACGGCCTGACGAGAGACGTTCGGCGCGGTTTTATTCGTTCACCGTGACCACGATCTCGGCTATTGCCTCGGTGAAAGCGAATTATTGGAGCGAGCACGGCCTGACGAGAGACGTTTGGCGCCGTTTTATTCGTTCACCGTGACCACGATCTCGGCTATTGCCTCGGTGAAAGCGAATTATTGGAGAGAGCACGGCCTGACGAGAGACGTTCGGCGCGGTTTTATTCGTTCACCGTGACCACGATCTCGGCTATTGCCTCGGTGAAAGCGAATTATTGGAGCGAGCACGGCCTGACAAGAGACGTTTGGCGCCGTTTTATTCGTTCACCGTGACCACGATCTCGGCTATTGCCTCGGTGAAAGCGAATTATTGGAGCGAGCACGGCCTGACGAGAGACGTTTGGCGCCGTTTTATTCGTTCACCGTGACCACGATCTCGGCTATTGCCTCGGTGAAAGCGAACTATTGGAGCGAGCACGGCCTGACGAGAGACGTTTGGCGCCGTTTTATTCGTTCACCGTGACCACGATCTCGGCTATTGCCTCGGTGAAAGCAAATTATTGGAGAGAGCACGGCCTGACGAGAGACGTTCGGCGCGGTTTTAGTCGTTCACCGTGACCACGATCTCGGCTATTGCCTCGGTGAAAGCGAATTATCGGAGCGAGCACGGCCTGACGAGAGACGTTTGGCGCCGTTTTATTCGTTCACCGTGACCACGATCTCGGCTATTGCCTCGGTGAAAGCGAATTATTGGAGAGAGCACGGCCTGACGAGAGACGTTCGGCGCGGTTTTATTCGTTCACCGTGACCACGATCTCGGCTATTGCCTCGGTGAAAGCGAATTATTGGAGCGAGCACGGCCTGACGAGAGACGTTTGGCGCCGTTTTATTCGTTCACCGTGACCACGATCTCGGCTATTGCCTCGGCAAAAGCGAATTATTGGAGAGAGCACGGCCTGACGAGAGACGTTTGGCGCCGTTTTATTCGTTCACCGTGACCACGATCTCGGCTATTGCCTCGGTGAAAGCGAATTATTGGAGAGAGCACGGCCTGACGAGAGACGTTCGGCGCGGTTTTATTCGTTCACCGTGACCACGATCTCGGCTATTGCCTCGGTGAAAGCGAATTATTGGAGAGAGCACGGCCTGACGAGAGACGTTTGGCGCCGTTTTATTCGTTCACCGTGACCACGATCTCGGCTATTGCCTCGGTGAAAGCGAACTATTGGAGCGAACACGGCCTGACGAGGGACGTTTGGCGCCGTTTTATTCGTTCACCGTGACCACGATCTCGGCTATTGCCTCGGTGAAAGCGAATTATTGGAGCGAGCACGGCCTGACGAGAGACGTTCGGCGCGGTTTTATTCGTTCACCGTGACCACGATCTCGGCTATTGCCTCGGTGAAAGCGAATTATTGGAGCGAGCACGGCCTGACGAGAGACGTTCGGCGCGGTTTTATTCGTTCACCGTGACCACGATCTCGGCTATTGCCTCGGTGAAAGCGAATTATTGGAGCGAGCACGGCCTGAAGAGAAACGTTTGGCGCCGTTTTATTCGTTCACCATGACCACGATCTCGGCTATTGCCTCGGTGAAAGCGAATTATTGGAGCGAGCACGGCCTGACGAGAGACCTTCGGCACGGTTTTATTCGTTCACCGTGACCACGATCTCGGCTATTGCCTCGGTGAAAGCGAATTATTGGAGCGAGCACGGCCTGACGAGAGACGTTCCGCGCGGTTTTATTCGTTCACCGTGACCACGATCTCGGCTATTGCCTCGGTGAAAGCGAATTATTGGAGAGAGCACGGCCTGACGAGAGACGTTTGGCGCGGTTTTATTCGTTCACCGTGACCACGATCTCGGCTATTGCATCGGTGAAAGCGAATTATTGGAGAGAGCACGGCCTGACGAGAGACGTTCGGCGCGGTTTTATTCGTTCACCGTGACCACGATCTCGGCTATTGCCTCGGTGAAAGCGAATTATTGGAGCGAGCACGGCCTGACGAGAGACGTTTGGCGATGTTTTATTCGTTCACCGTGACCACGATCTCGGCTATTGCCTCGGTGAAAGCGAATTATTGGAGCGAGCACGGCCTGACGAGAGACGTTCGGCGCGGTTTTATTCGTTCACCGTGACCACGATCTCGGCTATTGCCTCGGTGAAAGCGAATTATTGGAGCGAGCACGGCCTGACGAGAGACGTTCGGCGCGGTTTTATTCGTTCACCGTGACCACGATCTCGGCTATTGGCTCGGTGAAAGCGAATTATTGGAGAGAGCACGGCCTGACGAGAGACGTTCGGCGCGGTTTTATTCGTTCACCGTGACCACGATCTCGGCTATTGCCTCGGTGAAAGCGAATTATTGGAGCGAGCACGGCCTGACGAGAGACGTTTGGCGCCGTTTTATTCGTTCACCGTGACCACGATCTCGGCTATTGCCTCGGTGAAAGCGAATTATTGGAGCGAGCACGGCCTGACGAGAGACGTTTGGCGCCGTTTTATTCGTTCACCGTGACCACGATTTCGGCTATTGCCTCGGTGAAAGCGAATTATTGGAGCGAGCACGGCCTGACGAGAGACGTTCGGCGCGGTTTTATTCGTTCACCGTGACCACGATCTCGGCTATTGCCTCGGTGAAAGCGAATTATTGGAGAGAGCACGGCCTGACGAGAGACGTTCGGCTCGGTTTTATTCGTTCACCGTGACCACGATCTCGGCTATTGCCTCGGTGAAAGCGAATTATTGGAGTGAGCACGGCCTGACGAGAGACGTTTGGCGCCGTTTTATTCGTTCACCGTGACCACGATCTCGGCTATTGCCTCGGTGAAAGCGAATTATTGGAGAGAGCACGGCCTGACGAGAGACGTTCGGCGCGGTTTTATTCGTTCACCGTGACCACGATCTCGGCTATTGCCTCGGTGAAAGCGAATTATTGGAGCGAGCACGGCCTGACGAGAGACGTTCGGCGCGGTTTTATTCGTTCACCGTGACCACGATCTCGGCTATTGCCTCGGTGAAAGCGAATTATTGGAGAGAGCACGGCCTGACGAGAGACGTTCGGCTCGGTTTTATTCGTTCACCGTGACCACGATCTCGGCTATTGCCTCGGTGAAAGCGAATTATTGGAGTGAGCACGGCCTGACGAGAGACGTTTGGCGCCGTTTTATTCGTTCACCGTGACCACGATCTCGGCTATTGCCTCGGTGAAAGCGAATTATTGGAGAGAGCACGGCCTGACGAGAGACGTTCGGCGCGGTTTTATTCGTTCACCGTGACCACGATCTCGGCTATTGCCTCGGTGAAAGCGAATTATTGGAGCGAGCACGGCCTGACGAGAGACGTTTGGCGCCGTTTTATTCGTTCACCGTGACCACGATCTCGGCTATTGCCTCGGTGAAAGCGAATTATTGGAGCGAGCACGGCCTGACGAGAGACGTTTGGCGCCGTTTTATTCGTTCACCGTGACCACGATCTCGGCTATTGCCTCGGTGAAAGCGAATTATTGGAGAGAGCATGGCCTGACGAGAGACGTTTGGCGCCGTTTTATTCGTTCACCGTGACCACGATCTCGGCTATTGCCTCGGTGAAAGCGAATTATTGAAGCGAGCACGGCCTGACGAGAGACGTTTGGCGCCGTTTTATTCGTTCACCGTGACCATGATCTCGGCTATTGCCTCGGTGAAAGCGAATTATTGGAGAGAGCACGGCCTGACGAGAGACGTTTGGCGCCGTTTTATTCGTTCACCGTGACCACGATCTCGGCTATTGCCTCGGAGAATGCGAATTATTGGAGCGAGCACGGCCTCACAAGAGACGTTTGGCGCCGTTTTATTCGTTCACCGTGACCACGATCTCGGCTATTGCCTCGGTGAAAGCGAATTATTGGAGCGAGCACGGCCTGACGAGAGACGTTTGGCGCCGTTTTATTCGTTCACCGTGACCACGATCTCGGCTATTGCCTCGGTGAAAGCGAATTATTGGAGCGAGCACGGCCTGACGAGAGACGTTTGGCGCCGTTTTATTCGTTCACCGTGACCACGATCTCGGCTATTGCCTCGGTGAAAGCCAATTATTGGAGCGAGCACGGCCTGACGAGAGACGTTTGGCGCCGTTTTATTCGTTCACCGTGACCACGATCTCGGCTATTGCCTCGGTGAAAGCGAATTATTGGAGAGAGCACGGCCTGACGAGAGACGTTTGGCGCCGTTTTATTCGTTCACCGTGACCACGATCTCGGCTATTGCCTCGGTGAAAGCGAATTATTGGAGCGAGCACGGCCTGACGAGAGACGTTTGGCGCCGTTTTATTCGTTCACCGTGACCACGATCTCGGCTATTGCCTCGGTGAAAGCGAATTATTGGAGAGAGCACGGCCTGACGAGAGACGTTCGGCGCGGTTTTATTCGTTCGCCGTGACCACGATCTCGGCTATTGCCTCGGTGAAAGCGAATTATTGGAGCGAGCACGGCCTGACGAGAGACGTTTGGCGCCGTTTTATTCGTTCACCGTGACCACGATCTCGGCTATTGCCTCGGTGAAAGCGAATTATTGGAGAGAGCACGGCCTGACGAGAGACGTTCGGCGCGGTTTTATTCGTTCACCGTGATCACGATCTCGGCTATTGCCTCGGTGAAAGCGAATTATTGGAGCGAGCACGGCCTGACGAGAGACGTTTGGCGCCGTTTTATTCGTTCACCGTGACCACGATCTCGGCTATTGCCTCGGTGAAAGCGAATTATTGGAGCGAGCACGGCCTGACGAGAGACGTTTGGCGCCGTTTTATTCGTTCACCGTGACCACGATCTCGGCTATTGCCTCGGTGAAAGCGAATTATTGGAGAGAGCACGGCCTGACGAGAGACGTTCGGCGCGGTTTTATTCGTTCACCGTGACCACGATCTCGGCTATTGCCTCGGTGAAAGCGAATTATTGGAGCGAGCACGGCCTGACGAGAGACGTTCGGCGCCCTTTTATTCGTTCACCGTGACCACGATCTCGGCTATTGCCTCGGTGAAAGCGAATTATTGGAGAGAGCACGGCCTGACGAGAGACGTTCGGCGCCGTTTTATTCGTTCACCGTGACCACGATCTCGGCTATTGCCTCGGTGAAAGCGAATTATTGGGAGAGCACGGCCTGACGAGAGACGTTCGGCGCCGTTTTATTCGTTCACCGTGACCACGATCTCGGCTATTGCCTCGGTGAAAGCGAATTATTCGAGAGAGCACGGCCTGACGAGAGACGTTTGGCGCGGTTTTATTCGTTCACCGTGACCACGATCTCGGCTATTGCCTCGGTGAAAGCGAATTATTGGAGCGAGCACGGCCTGACGAGAGACGTTTGGCGCCGTTTTATTCTTTCACCGTGACCACGATCTCGGCTATTGCCTCGGTGAAAGCGAATTATTGGAGCGAGCACGGCCTGACGAGAGACGTTTGGCGCCGTTTTATTCGTTCACCGTGACCACGATCTCGGCTATTGCCTCGGTGAAAGCGAATTATTGGAGCGAGCACTGCCTGACGAGAGACGTTCGGCGCGGTTTTATTCGTTCACCGTGACCACGATCTCGGCTATTGCCTCGGTGAAAGCGAATTATTGGAGCGAGCACGGCCTGACGAGAGACGTTCGGCGCGGTTTTATTCGTTCACCGTGACCACGATCTCGGCTATTGCCTCGGTGAAAGCGAATTATTGGAGAGAGCACGGCCTGACGAGAGACGTTCGGCGCGGTTTTATTCGTTCACCGTGACCACGATCTCGGCTATTGCCTCGGTGAAAGCGAATTATTGGAGCGAGCACGGCCTGACGAGAGACGTTTGGCGCCGTTTAATTCGTTCACCGTGACCACGATCTCGGCTATTGCCTCGGTGAAAGCGAATTATTGGAGCGAGCACGGCCTGACGAGAGACGTTTGGCGCCGTTTTATTCGTTCACCGTGACCACGATCTCGGCTATTGCCTCGGTGAAAGCGAATTATTGGAGCGAGCACGGCCTGACGAGAGACGTTCGGCGCGGTTTTATTCGTTCACCGTGACCACGATCTCGGCTATTGCCTCGGTGAAAGCGAATTATTGGAGAGAGCACGGCCTGACGAGAGACGTTCGGCGCGGTTTTATTCGTTCACCGTGACCACGATCTCTGCTGTTGCCTCGGTGAAAGCGAATTATTGGAGCGAGCACGGCCTGACGAGAGACGTTTGTAGCCGTTTTATTCGTTCACCGTGACCACGATCTCGGCTATTGCCTCGGTGAAAGCGAATTATTGGAGAGAGCACGGCCTGACGAGAGACGTTCGGCGCGGTTTTATTCGTTCACCGTGACCACGATCTCGGCTATTGCCTCGGTGAAAGCGAATTATTGGAGCGAACACGGCCTGACGAGAGACGTTTGGCGCCGTTTTATTCGTTCACCGTGACCACGATCTCGGCTATTGCCTCGGTGAAAGCGAATTATTGGAGCGAGCACGGCCTGACGAGAGACGTTTGGCGCCGTTTTATTCGTTCACCGTGACCACGATCTCGGCTATTGCCTCGGTGAAAGCGAATTATTGGAGCGAGCACGGCCTGACGAGAGACGTTTGGCGCCGTTTTATTCGTTCACCGTGACCACGATCTCGGCTATTGCCTCGGTGAAAGCCAATTATTGGAGCGAGCACGGCCTGACGAGAGACGTTTGGCGCCGTTTTATTCGTTCACCGTGACCACGATCTCGGCTATTGCCTCGGTGAAAGCGAATTATTGGAGAGAGCACGGCCTGACGAGAGACGTTTGGCGCCGTTTTATTCGTTCACCGTGACCACGATCTCGGCTATTGCCTCGGTGAAAGCGAATTATTGGAGCGAGCACGGCCTGACGAGAGACGTTTGGCGCCGTTTTATTCGTTCACCGTGACCACGATCTCGGCTATTGCCTCGGTGAAAGCGAATTATTGGAGAGAGCACGGCCTGACGAGAGACGTTCGGCGCGGTTTTATTCGTTCACCGTGACCACGATCTCGGCTATTGCCTCGGTGAAAGCGAATTATTGGAGCGAGCACGGCCTGACGAGAGACGTTTGGCGCCGTTTTATTCGTTCACCGTGACCACGATCTCGGCTATTGCCTCGGTGAAAGCGAATTATTGGAGAGAGCACGGCCTGACGAGAGACGTTCGGCGCGGTTTTATTCGTTCACCGTGATCACGATCTCGGCTATTGCCTCGGTGAAAGCGAATTATTGGAGCGAGCACGGCCTGACGAGAGACGTTTGGCGCCGTTTTATTCGTTCACCGTGACCACGATCTCGGCTATTGCCTCGGTGAAAGCGAATTATTGGAGCGAGCACGGCCTGACGAGAGACGTTTGGCGCCGTTTTATTCGTTCACCGTGACCACGATCTCGGCTATTGCCTCGGTGAAAGCGAATTATTGGAGAGAGCACGGCCTGACGAGAGACGTTCGGCGCGGTTTTATTCGTTCACCGTGACCACGATCTCGGCTATTGCCTCGGTGAAAGCGAATTATTGGAGCGAGCACGGCCTGACGAGAGACGTTTGGCGCCGTTTTATTCGTTCACCGTGACCACGATCTCGGCTATTGCCTCGGTGAAAGCGAATTATTGGAGCGAGCACGGCCTGACGAGAGACGTTTGGCGCCGTTTTATTCGTCCACCGTGACCACGATCTCGGCTATTGCCTCGGTGAAAGCGAATTATTGGAGCGAGCACGGCCTGACGAGAGACGTTTGGCGCCGTTTTATTCGTTCACCGTGACCACGATCTCGGCTATTGCCTCGGTGAAAGCGAATTATTGGAGCGAGCACGGCCTGACGAGAGACGTTCGGCGCGGTTTTATTCGTTCACCGTGACCACGATCTCGGCTATTGCCTCGGTGAAAGCGAATTATTGGAGCGAGCACGGCCTGACGAGAGACGTTCGGCGCGGTTTTATTCGTTCACCGTGACCACGATCTCGGCTATTGCCTCGGTGAAAGCGAATTATTGGAGAGAGCGCGGCCTGACGAGAGACGTTCGGCGCGGTTTTATTCGTTCACCGTGACCACGATCTCGGCTATTGCCTCGGTGAAAGCGAATTATTGGAGCGAGCACGGCCTGACGAGAGACGTTTGGCGCCGTTTTATTCGTTCACCGTGACCACGATCTCGGCTATTGCCTCGGTGAAAGCGAATTATTGAAGCGAGCACGGCCTGACGAGAGACGTTTGGCGCCGTTTTATTCGTTCACCGTGACCACGATCTCGGCTATTGCCTCGGTGAAAGCGAATTATTGGAGCGAGCACGGCCTGACGAGAGACGTTCGGCGCGGTTTTATTCGTTCACCGTGACCACGATCTCGGCTGTTGCCTCGGTGAAAGCGAATTATTGGAGCGAGCACGGCCTGACGAGAGACGTTTGTAGCCGTTTTATTCGTTCACCGTGACCACGATCTCGGCTATTGCCTCGGTGAAAGCGAATTATTGGAGAGAGCACGGCCTGACGAGAGACGTTCGGCGCGGTTTTATTCGTTCACCGTGACCACGATCTCGGCTATTGCCTCGGTGAAAGCGAATTATTGGAGCGAGCACGGCCTGACGAGAGACGTTTGGCGCCGTTTTATTCGTTCACCGTGACCACGATCTCGGCTATTGCCTCGGTGAAAGCGAATTATTGGAGCGAGCACGGCCTGACGAGAGACGTTTGGCGCCGTTTTATTCGTTCACCGTGACCACGATCTCGGCTATTGCCTCGGTGAAAGCGAATTATTGGAGAGAGCACGGCCTGACGAGAGACGTTTGGCACCGTTTTATTCGTTCACCGTGACCACGATCTCGGCTATTGCCTCGGTGAAAGCGAATTATTGGAGCGAGCACGGCCTGACGAGAGACGTTTGGCGCCGTTTTATTCGTTCACCGTGACCACGATCTCGGTATTGCCTCGGTGAAAGCGAATTATTGGAGAGAGCACGGCCTGACGAGAGACGTTTGGCGCCGTTTTATTCTTTCACCGTGACCACGATCTCGGCTATTGCCTCGGTGAAAGCGAATTATTGGAGAGAGCACGGCCTGACGAGAGACGTTCGGCGCGGTTTTATTCTTTCACCGTGAGCACGATCTCGGCTATTGCCTCGGTGAAAGCGAATTATTGGAGCGAGCACGGCCTGACGAGAGACGTTTGGTGCCGTTTTATTCGTTCACCGTGGCCACGATCTCGGCTATTGCCTCGGTGAAAGCAAATTATTGGAGCGAGCACGGCCTGACGAGAGACGTTCGGCGCGGTTTTATTCGTTCACCGTGACCACGATCTCGGCTGTTGCCTCGGTGAAAGCGAATTATTGGAGAGAGCACGGCCTGACGAGAGACGTTCGACGCGGTTTTATTCGTTCACCGTGACCACGATCTCGGCTATTGCCTCGGTGAAAGCGAATTATTGGAGCGAGCACGGCCTGACGAGAGACGTTTGGCGCCGTTTTATTCGTTCACCGTGACCACGATCTCGGCTATTGCCTCGGTGAAAGCGAATTATTGGAGCGAGCACGGCCTGACGAGAGACGTTCGGCGCGGTTTTATTCGTTCACCGTGACCACGATCTCGGCTGTTGCCTCGGTGAAAGCGAATTATTGGAGCGAGCACGGCCTGACGAGAGACGTTTGTAGCCGTTTTATTCGTTCACCGTGACCACGATCTCGGCTATTGCCTCGGTGAAAGCGAATTATTGGAGAGAGCACGGCCTGACGAGAGACGTTCGGCGCGGTTTTATTCGTTCACCGTGACCACGATCTCGGCTATTGCCTCGGTGAAAGCGAATTATTGGAGCGAGCACGGCCTGACGAGAGACGTTTGGCGCCGTTTTATTCGTTCACCGTGACCACGATCTCGGCTATTGCCTCGGTGAAAGCGAATTATTGGAGCGAGCACGGCCTGACGAGAGACGTTTGGCGCCGTTTTATTCGTTCACCGTGACCACGATCTCGGCTATTGCCTCGGTGAAAGCGAATTATTGGAGAGAGCACGGCCTGACGAGAGACGTTTGGCACCGTTTTATTCGTTCACCGTGACCACGATCTCGGCTATTGCCTCGGTGAAAGCGAATTATTGGAGCGAGCACGGCCTGACGAGAGACGTTTGGCGCCGTTTTATTCGTTCACCGTGACCACGATCTCGGTATTGCCTCGGTGAAAGCGAATTATTGGAGAGAGCACGGCCTGACGAGAGACGTTTGGCGCCGTTTTATTCTTTCACCGTGACCACGATCTCGGCTATTGCCTCGGTGAAAGCGAATTATTGGAGAGAGCACGGCCTGACGAGAGACGTTCGGCGCGGTTTTATTCTTTCACCGTGAGCACGATCTCGGCTATTGCCTCGGTGAAAGCGAATTATTGGAGCGAGCACGGCCTGACGAGAGACGTTTGGTGCCGTTTTATTCGTTCACCGTGGCCACGATCTCGGCTATTGCCTCGGTGAAAGCAAATTATTGGAGCGAGCACGGCCTGACGAGAGACGTTCGGCGCGGTTTTATTCGTTCACCGTGACCACGATCTCGGCTGTTGCCTCGGTGAAAGCGAATTATTGGAGAGAGCACGGCCTGACGAGAGACGTTCGACGCGGTTTTATTCGTTCACCGTGACCACGATCTCGGCTATTGCCTCGGTGAAAGCGAATTATTGGAGCGAGCACGGCCTGACGAGAGACGTTTGGCGCCGTTTTATTCGTTCACCGTGACCACGATCTCGGCTATTGCCTCGGTGAAAGCGAATTATTGGAGCGAGCACGGCCTGACGAGAGACGTTCGGCGCGGTTTTATTCGTTCACCGTGACCACGATCTCGGCTATTGCCTCGGTGAAAGCGAATTATTGGAGAGAGCACGGCCTGACGAGAGACGTTCGGCGCGGTTTTATTCGTTCACCGTGACCACGATCTCGGCTATTGCCTCGGTGAAAGCGAATTATTGGAGCGAGCACGGCCTGACGAGAGAAGTTTGGCGCCGTTTTATTCGTTCACCGTGACCACGATCTCGGCTATTGCCTCGGTGAAAGCGAATTATTGGAGCGAGCACGGCCTGACGAGAGACGTTCGGCGCGGTTTTATTCGTTCACCGTGACCACGATCTCGGCTATTGCCTCGGTGAAAGCGAATTATTGGAGAGAGCACGGCCTGACGAGAGACGTTTGGCGCGGTTTTATTCGTTCACCGTGACCACGATCTCGGCTATTGCCTCGGTGAAAGCGAATTATTGGAGCGAGCACGGCCTGACGAGAGACGTTTGGCGCGGTTTTATTCGTTCACCGTGACCACGATCTCGGCTATTGCCTCGGTGAAAGCGAATTATTGGAGCGAGCACGGCCTGACGAGAGACGTTCGGCGCCGTTTTATTCGTTCACCGTGACCACGATCTCGGCTATTGCCTCGGTGAAAGCGAATTATTGGAGAGAGCACGGCCTGACGAGATACGTTCGGCGCCGTTTTATTCGTTCACCGTGACCACGATCTCGGCTATTGCCTCGGTGAAAGCGAATTATTGGAGAGAGCACGGCCTGACGAGAGACGTTCGGCGCCGTTTTATTCGTTCACCGTGACCACGATCTCGGCTATTGCCTCGGTGAAAGCGAATTATTGGAGAGAGCACGGCCTGACGAGAGACGTTCGGCGCAGTTTTATTCGTTCACCGTGACCACGATCTCGGCTATTGCCTCGGTGAAAGCGAATTATTGGAGAGAGCACGGCCTGACGAGAGACGTTCGGCGCCGTTTTATTCGTTCACCGTGACCACGATCTCGGCTATTGCCTCGGTGAAAGCGAATTATTGGAGAGAGCACGGCCTGACGAGAGACGTTCGGCGCCGTTTTATTCGTTCACCGTGACCACGATCTCGGCTATTGCCTCGGTGAAAGCGAATTATTGGAGAGAGCACGGCCTGACGAGAGACGTTCGGCGCCGTTTTATTCGTTCACCGTGACCACGATCTCGGCTATTGCCTCGGTGAAAGCGAATTATTGGAGAGAGCACGGCCTGACGAGAGACGTTCGGCGCGGTTTTATTCGTTCACCGTGACCACGATCTCGGCTATTGCCTCGGTGAAAGCGAATTATTGGAGAGAGCACGGCCTGACGAGAGACGTTCGGCGCCGTTTTATTCGTTCACCGTGACCACGATCTCGGCTATTGCCTCGGTGAAAGCGAATTATTGGAGAGAGCACGGCCTGACGAGAGACGTTTGGCGCCGTTTTATTCGTTCACCGTGACCACGATCTCGGCTATTGCCTCGGTGAAAGCGAATTATTGGAGAGAGCACGGCCTGACGAGAGACGTTCGGCGCGGTTTTATTCGTTCACCGTGACCACGATCTCGGCTATTGCCTCGGTGAAAGCGAATTATTGGAGAGAGCACGGCCTGACGAGAGACGTTCGGCGCGGTTTTATTCGTTCACCGTGACCACGATCTCGGCTATTGCCTTGGTGAAAGCGAATTATTGGAGAGAGCACGGCCTGACGAGAGACGTTCGGCGCGGTTTTATTCGTTCACCGTGACCACGATCTCGGCTATTGCCTCGGTGAAAGCGAATTATTGGAGAGAGCACGGCCTGACGAGAGACGTTTGGTGCCGTTTTATTCGTTCACCGTGACCACGATCTCGACTATTGCCTCGGTGAAAGCGAATTATTGGAGAGAGCACGGCCTGACGAGAGACGTTCGGCGCCGTTTTATTCGTTCACCGTGACCACGATCTCGGCTATTGCCTCGGTGAAAGCGAATTATAGGAGAGAGCACGGCCTGACGAGAGACGTTCGGCGCGGTTTTATTCGTTCACCGTGACCACGATCTCGGCTATTGCCTCGGTGAAAGCGAATTATTGGAGAGAGCACGGCCTGACGAGAGACGTTTGGCGCGGTTTTATTCGTTCACCGTGACCACGATCTCGGCTATTGCCTCCGTGAAAGCGAATTATTGGAGAGAGCACGGCCTGACGAGAGACGTTCGGCGCCGTTTTATTCGTTCACCGTGACCACGATCTCGGCTATTGCCTCGGTGAAAGCGAATTATTGGAGAGAGCACGGCCTGACGAGAGACGTTCGGCGCCGTTTTATTCGTTCACCGTGACCACGATCTTGGCTATTGCCTCGGTGAAAGCGAATTATTGGAGAGAGCACGGCCTGACGAGAGACGTTCGGCGCCGTTTTATTCGTTCACCGTGACCACGATCTCGGCTATTGCCTCGGTGAAAGCGAATTATTGGAGAGAGCACGGCCTGACGAGAGACGTTCGGCGCGGTTTTATTCGTTCACCGTGACCACGATCTCGGCTATTGCCTCGGTGAAAGCGAATTATTGGAGAGAGCACGGCCTGACGAGAGACGTTCGGCGCCGTTTTATTCGTTCACCGTGACCACGATCTCGGCTATTGCCTCGGTGAAAGCGAATTATTGGAGAGAGCACGGCCTGACGAGAGACGTTTGGCGCCGTTTTATTCGTTCACCGTGACCACGATCTCGGCTATTGCCTCGGTGAAAGCGAATTATTGGAGAGAGCACGGCCTGACGAGAGACGTTCGGCGCGGTTTTATTCGTTCACCGTGACCACGATCTCGGCTATTGCCTCGGTGAAAGCGAATTATTGGAGAGAGCACGGCCTGACGAGAGACGTTCGGCGCGGTTTTATTCGTTCACCGTGACCACGATCTCGGCTATTGCCTTGGTGAAAGCGAATTATTGGAGAGAGCACGGCCTGACGAGAGACGTTCGGCGCGGTTTTATTCGTTCACCGTGACCACGATCTCGGCTATTGCCTCGGTGAAAGCGAATTATTGGAGAGAGCACGGCCTGACGAGAGACGTTTGGTGCCGTTTTATTCGTTCACCGTGACCACGATCTCGGCTATTGCCTCGGTGAAAGCGAATTATTGGAGAGAGCACGGCCTGACGAGAGACGTTCGGCGCCGTTTTATTCGTTCACCGTGACCACGATCTCGGCTATTGCCTCGGTGAAAGCGAATTATAGGAGAGAGCACGGCCTGACGAGAGACGTTCGCCGCGGTTTTATTCGTTCACCGTGACCACGATCTCGGCTATTGCCTCGGTGAAAGCGAATTATTGGAGAGAGCACGGCCTGACGAGAGACGTTCGGCGACGTTTTATTCGTTCACTGTGACCACGATCTCGGCTATTGCCTCGGTGAAAGCGAAATATTGGAGAGAGCACGGCCTGACGAGAGACGTTCGGCGCCGTTTTATTCGTTCACCGTGACCACGATCTCGGCTATTGCCTCGGTGAAAGCGAATTATTGGAGAGAGCACGGCCTGACGAGAGACGTTCGGCGCCGTTTTATTCGTTCACCGTGACCACGATCTCGGCTATTGCCTCGGTGAAAGCGTATTATTGGAGAGGGCACGGCCTGACGAGAGACGTTCGGCGCGGTTTTATTCGTTCACCGTGACCACGATCTCGGCTATTGCCTCGGTGAAAGCGAATTATTGGAGAGAGCACGGCCTGACGAGAGACGTTCGGCGCGGTTTTATTCGTTCACCGTGACCACGATCTCGGCTATTGCCTCGGTGAAAGCGAACTATTGGATAGAGCACGGCCTGACGAGAGACGTTCGGCGCCGTTTTATTCGTTCACCGTGACCACGATCTCGGCTATTGCCTCGGTGAAAGCGAATTATTGGAGCGAGCACGGCCTGACGAGAGACGTTTGGCGCCGTTTTATTCGTTCACCGTGACCACGATCTCGGCTATTGCCTCGGTGAAAGCGAATTAT